>NW_028185317.1:1069407-1073275 GCF_003343005.1 Rhea americana | reverse complement strand
CTGCCCGCGCGCAGGCTCGCGGGAGCAGCCGTCCCAGCGCCGCACCGCGCGTCCTCCGCTGGAAGGGCGGCCGGCGCCCCCGCTGCAGCAGACGCTAATCATGCAYGCTGTTTATTCTTAATTGCCATTAACAAGGCGAGGTTGAGGGGCGGCGCTYGTCTCCCGGTGGAGGCTCGAGGGGGTCGGACGCTGGCTGGGAGCTTCCCTGTAACCCGAGGGGCTTCGCAGCACTCGCGGCAGCACTGGAAGCCACCGAGTTAATTGGATCCAAGCGTGGAAGCAAGGCTCTGCCCTCGCTGATGCGGCGGGCAGGGGGAGAGATTTTTATTTCTCTTCTTGCTTTGAGTTTTTCTCTTTGAACAAGTGAGGCCTCTAGTCTCCGCTCACACAAAATGTGGCTTTTCCAAGTTTAACAGCCTTTTGGTCTCTTCAGGGAGCCCGCTGCAGGGTGCTGAGCACAGCCAGCCCCGGTGCTGGCCTGCGCGGACGCTGTCCCGGCCTCCTGCGCCCTCGGTCCTGCTGAGCACCAAGGCACAGAGGCTGGTGGCAGCTGACCCTCCTGCCCAGGAACCGGGGAAGGCCAAGATGAAAATGCCCCTGGGGGATGTCTCCTTGCCTGCCTGACCTTGCCCTCTGCAGACTGTCCTGCAGGCAGAGCTGCCCGCRAGCTTTCTCTGGGCTAGAGGCAGAGAGGCTGCTCCGACGCAGAGTGGGTCAGATCCAGAGCAAGACATGGAGGTGGGGAGCAGAGCAGGAAGAGCCCAATGAGCAAATGGCAGCAAAAGTTGGGTCTGGGTGGCAGTTAATTTTGAGAAAGAGCAGTGGATTCCCTGGGTACCTCGCTCTTACAGCACAGAGCAGACAAATTTCCTGAATCCAGGATAGTTTGCGATAAGGGTATATCACACCAGAACATCAGGGGGCCACAGAAGATGCAGCGGAGGTCACTGTGCCCATGCAGCRATTGCAGGGGTACCTTGCTCTTGCCTCGTTTCAGCGATTCCCTTTCTGGAGATCAGCTGAGGGTGATTTTTTAATGAACCCTTTTCAAGGTGGTCTGAGGGATTATTGCGCTGGCTAAGCAGGAATCGCTAATAAACTTCTGAACACACTCCTCTTGCAGTGAACAAGGAGAAAAGGATGAAGTTTGGCTTTTTGTCTGACGCTCCAAAAATATTTCCTCCTTTGTCCTCGGTGAAGGCACTGGGCGCGTGATGAGGAATTGTGCTTCGCTCCCTGCTGTTTGCACGGCCCGTCGGTGTCGTAGCTGCAGGCATCATGGAGCAAGAGGGCAGGACATGGCTCTAAAGTGACGGTAAAACACATTTTATGGAGCCAGGCAGGAAGCGTGGGCCCACCACAGCTGTGTTCAGATGTTGTTGTCTCCACACTCTGGCCACTGCGAATCTGGGGATGACTTCACTTTAATGACTTTGAGCAAATATTCACAGTAAATTCTAGATCAGGTTTAGGAACAAGGGTTTTGAGGGAGGATGTAAGAGACATCTGCCCAGGCCAGCAGATGGATAAGAAGGACCTTCATGGAGAAGACATACTGATCCTTAAGGACYTGGCCAATTGACAGACCTGTGGCATTGACCTCTCAAACACTGACCAGGAGTCAAGCTGGTCGCTCAGCCTATTTTGTGGCGCATCTGCCTATTTTTCTACTTGAAAGTCRGATGCCTGTGTGTGGTAGCTGGCTGGGAGTGCACCAAGCTTGCACTCACCACTGAGAGTCAATGCACGATCATTATTTTGATTCATTTTCCCAACACTCTTGACATAAATAGGGATTTATAGTTAGTATTGGCAGGAAGCGAAGGCTCTCTCCCAGCAATGTTTGCAAATCAAAGTTAGCTAGTTAACCCTACTAATAACGATGGCTGCTACCCATAGTAATTAAGGGGCAATAACAGGGAAGAGTGCAGAAGAGTGTCAGTTATGGGAGAAGTGTTTTCTTGGTGGCATCAGAAGGGCAATGAGATTCCTGCACACCTCAGGTATCTTGTTYCAAACCCGTTGGAGCTGCAGTTCTTTAAGTGTGTCCCTACTTCTACAAAATGCTGCTTGTTACGGGAGGGTTTGTAACCGTCGGCTAATGAGGCTCCAACCCGTGTCATTCTAGCAGGTACCTGCCTGGCTGGAGCTGGAGCTTTCCAGATGCCCTCAAACATCCAATTATCCCAGGAGCCTTGCTGAGAGCATCCAAGAGAAGAACGAGAGGGAGAGATCTGAGAGTGGAGGCGCAGCCTGGGAAGGCGACAAGACCATGCTCTCTATGGGGATTTCAGGAATTAAAAATRAAATTACAACCTTAATCTATCAAAATATTTTCTCTTTTTTTGCCAGYATTTTAATGAAAATGCTTCTAAACAGGAGAAGGCCTATCTCACTCCTGCATTCCCAGCCTCATGCTCTCTCTGAGGTTATTTACTGGGTTGCTACACAAGCAGGATTTTTTCTCCCCTTTTCTTTTCTTATCCCTTTCTTCTCAGCCTTTGCAAATTGAATTATTTAAATACATTGTTTGGCAGCCTTAAACCCAGGCGTTTCACTCTCTTTCCCCCTCGGCTGCCATTTCTTTCTCTCCTTTTTGCTCTTGTATTTTCAGGATCATTTACTGCGTTGTTCCGGTGGCATTTATTGAAATTTACACAAAAAAAGATCTTTCTTCAGTGACACTATTTCAACCCATGCAAAAGATTTATGGGTGCAGGAAGACATCCATGGCAGGGAGTCTTCATGGGCTGAAAGAAAGGAAGGAGGGAAAGGAAAGGAAATGTGCTAGAAAAGCGAAGGACGCGCAGAGTAATGAATGGAGAGCAGCTAGGCGCTACGGCAGCAAATCACCGCGGGTTGTGTTTGGCTGGAGGAACAAGCTTGCTCCTCCGCGTGGCAATGCACACACGAGCACGTGCTCACGCGGACGTGGGCATGGGCACGTCCACCCGCGCAGGGAGGGAGCTCCCACGCCGGCTGCCCGCTGCGCTGCTGGTGTTTCCTCTGGAGCAGCCCCAGGCCCGGACACCCGCTGCCGACAGGGGGATGAGGCCCGGGATCTCCAGACCCTTCCAGGAGTCACCCCCGGGGCTGGCCCGGGCTTGCTCGGGCCCGGCCGGGAAGGTGCCTCGTGCTGCGGCTGTCCGTCGGGTGCAGGAGCAGCTCTGCCGGGCGTCCCGGCGGCTCCGGGGCGGCTGCGTCCCGGCGCTGACTCACGCTCCGCGACGAGGCTGCGAGTGGCTCTTAGCAGAGCCTTTGAATAAGCTCTGCAAGAAGCAGCACTCTCGATTTTTTCACTCCTATCTCTAATCCTGCTTCAAAGCTCTTTCCTTTTATTTACATATTGACGTATGATTCATTTAATTGACTTTCCTGCCTTAGAATTGTACTTACTTAATTAATCTGATTACATTTCTGCTTCTAGTTAAAGAGTTTCTCTGTTCCAACCCAGAGGTGACTWCATGGCTGTGAAGTGATGTGATTCTGGTAGATCTAAACAGCAGATAGGATCTGCAAAGCATTTTGGGATCCTTTGGTAGGGGAAGACAGGCAAAAGACATGTAAAGTGCTGCAGCAATTTCCATTTTCATGCACGCAGCATCTTTACTGGTGGCAGAAGTAAGACACATTCCTAGTCAGTGGGATGGAATTATCTCCATAAATTCATTACGTTTTAAAAAATATGATAATCAGCACGAAATGAGCCTCCCGAGGGATACAGAACATGTACATCTCAAGTACTGCTAATAATAAGTCTTTAATTTACAAATGCCCAAGGCTGACTYGAAGCCTCCCAGCACCGCGGCACCGAGCGCTGGTGCGAGGCCCGGCCGCGGAGCGCGTGCCGTGGCGGCGCCCGCGGCGG
>NW_028185317.1:1045370-1069257 GCF_003343005.1 Rhea americana | reverse complement strand
CTGCAGCGCCGCCGCTGCCACCTGGAAGCGCAAATATCAATATTTATGAAATGATTAGTGCCTGTTTAATCCACAACTGGAGCAATTAGCAAGCCTGCTCGCAGCGAATGCTGTACCCGTTTGCACTCATGAAGTATTCACGGGCGCTCGGTGGCTGGGGGTCTCGCAGAGGGGTCCGGCAGCGCCCGGGCACGTGCCCTCTCGCAGCGGTCAGTCCCGCAGCCCCAAACTGCCGAGTCCAGCAAAACGAGAAAATCACTTGGACACCATCATCATAAACTTTCTCTTTTTACTATCCCATTTTGGTGGCTCCTGCGGTCTGCGTTTGTTAAATAGTAATTAATTATTAAATTATCCATTAACTATTAATAGCTGATTTCATGAGTGTTAACGACAGTCATGTGCTAAGAGATCTGTTTCTATTGCGAACCTGTTAGACCTCAGGGARTAAATCCTCAATAATCAATACGGCATTTGTTCCATTTACGATTCTTGTCTCATTCGGTCTACATTTAGCATACACTTAAGTGTATTTTATACAAATGTAAGAGCAAATTTTACATCTGGTGGAAATTACCGGCACGCAGTGATAACGGCAGAATCTCTCGATAATCTCCCAAGCTGAAGGGCTCTCTAGTGCCAGGGTAGGACACGTGTGTTCTGCCTCAGCCAAGGACTCTCAGAAATTACTCTGAGGCAAAAGTTTTTATAGTGCCTTGAGTCCCCGTTGCACCATAGACTGCTTCTGTTATTTGGATAGTTTCTCAAAAAATGCTGAACTCAGGAGCACTGATTTTAAATCACCTACCTGATGGTAACAGCCGTCAAGCCAACCAGCCTGGCCAGGGCTGAACCATGGCCTTCAGGCAAAGCGTCTCCGCAGAGTATTTGCAGCTCCCCCAGGCAGGCAGCTCCCGGTGAGCCAATGCATAAAGTGCTACCAATTTAATTACTAGCAAAGGCTAATGAGAACCACATTGAGGTTGGAAACAGCAAGAAAGGGGCAACGGGCCAGGAGGGGTAGAAGGGGAACGGGCCAGCGCTGACGGCCGCGCCGGAGCTGCGTCGGGAGCGAATCCGAGCGGCGGTGGCCGTCGCCGCTCGCTTATGCCCGGGCTTTTGGCCACGGGGGCGGAAGGCGCTTTGCTCTTGGCTCCCCCGTGCTGCTTCCAGCCCCCGCCCTGCGCCCCCGCTTCCCCGTGCTTCCTTCCCTTCTCTGCCCTAGAAGACGTCTCTCAGCCTGATCTCCCAAGATCAGTGGCACGGGAAAGCTACAGGCAGCAAACCCAGCAGGACAAGCAACCCCCTGCCATTGCCCTCCCCGCGGGGCCTTACTCACTCTTCCTCTTCCTCAYGCAGGCGCAGGGGCAGGGCGGTGCRGACAGGAACGATGGGACCCATCCAGGTCAAGGACGCTGCGGCAGCGGCTCGGCGGAGCAGGCAGACGGCGAGCTTGCAGCCCAGCTCCYTTTGGCGTCCCAAAATGTGCGTGCTGGTCTCCAAGGCCCCAGTGGTCTTTTGCTACAGTCTTGGGGATCCAGTAATATGTCAACTGGAGAGAGAAGAGTGGGTTTATTTTTCTTGTAAAACATCTCTGTTGCTTTTACACCAGTAAGATAAGACTGTTTCTAAGAATAACAAACTCTGAACAACCAACAAACAAGCAAGCGCCTCGTGAAACCAAACCGCTGCAGGCAGATCCCCTTGCCGGGGCGCCCTCCCGGGGCCCCRGGCACCCGCACTCCCTCCCGCCCGCTGCCAGCAGCTTTGACTGCCTGCGACAGCGGTTTTCACACTTTCTCCTTTGGGCCCTTTTCTTCCCGGTGACTTTTAAGGTGGGATGGCCCTGAGCAGTGCAGGGCWGAGAGCTCCTTGCTGCCTCCAAGATGACACCAAGCAACCTCTGCGGCCAGGAGGAAGAAGRTGGGCAAGCAGGCCGGCTGGTCCTGTGGTCCCATGGGATGAAGTGCAGGATGACGAGTTACTGGCAAAGGCACGTGCATGGAAGAGGCTCGGCAAGAGACTCATTTTGGAGGCAGAGTGAAAGGGCAGAGTATTTTGCACCAGCCCTAGGGGGAAGCGTGAGCAAGAGGAGGAGACATGGTGCCAGAGGAAACAGGAAGGGGARCGGAAAGGGACACAGGGCTGATGGGCTGGAGCTTGTCCACAGGGAGTTGGAAAAACAAGTGGCCACAGGCACCTCCAGAGCAAGTCTTTTGAGGCCCGTGGCCTTGCCCCAGGGAAGAGTTTTGGCCTGGGCAGCATTATTTTGACGGATACATTTGCACAGTCCCCCCAAAAGCAGTGCTGCTTTTCAAGGCGCCCGGTGAGGAGAACCATTGCTACTCAAGAGAGAAAGAGGCTTGAATTATTTTCTCATGTCAATTAACAGTGCTTTCCAAAGGAAACCCAGGCTCCTCTGAATCCAGAGCTTGGGACCCCGGCCAGGCGGCTCCCTCTGAGAGCTGAGGTGGGAGGGAGAAATCAAGGCACTTTGGCCAGGAAGCTACTGGGCTGAAGCCAGTGAATAAAATAGTCATAACGAGGCCTTTTGAGATAAGTTTGGAGCTCTTTTTTTTTTCCTTTTTTTTTTTTTTTCTGTTAAAGAAACTGCTTACCGCAGGGGAAGCGGCAGCAAGCTCAAAAGCAGCACCGCTCTGCAAGGCTCACAACAAAACGCATTTTCTCCTCCGGAGCCGCCTGCTCTTCTTTTGCGAGGTGCCCACGAGGTCGACGTGCTGGTCCCCTGCCCAGATTTCCAGCCCTGATCCCTGGGCTTGGCTGGGGACTGCTGGCAGGGGGGAAATTATGGGCTATTTCGGTGGCAGGTTGCTCAGCTGGCATGTCATCCCTGGTGGATGTTACACCAAGCGCTAAGGAGACTCTGGGCACGTTGCAAGGCTGAGGTGACAGACAGGGGCAAAGCGGCGATGGCGAGGAGGAGACACGGGGGTCAAGCAGGCTGCGAGGGGCCAGCCGGACGGCGGCAGACACAGCCACCCCCTCTCAGCCCTGCCTGCACCTCGGCCCCGCAGCCAGGCTGGCATTTGCTCTCAAGTCCCTGGAAAATGCCAGCGCCGTGGCCCTGCGGATGCACAGCGAGGCAGGGCCAGGCAGGTCCTGCCCCAGCGTGCAGGAACGAGCGTGGGACGGYGCTGCCAGCTGATAAGAGGAAGGAGCTGAGCCAAGGCAAACGAAGAGGTTGGCTATGTGCAGTTGTTCGGGGCTGGGAGGGGGCGGCTGGTTTAGCACGTTGGCASCGAGCCCTGCAAGTTTCTGTCTTCACATTTTCCCTCTAAGTACACTCCCGCTGCTGCCCTTCTGCGTTAGCAGGCTCTGTGTTTAGGGAGAAACACGAGCCGCTTGCCCTGTTCGTGCTCAGCACAGCAAAGCCTGATTTGCATGCGTTGGGAGCGCGCGGGACGGCGAGGCGAGGAGGAGCGCGGATGTTGTTTGAACTCCGCAGCCCGCGGTTCAGCCCCGGGTTACCTCGTCCTCCGGCGCTCGCATCTCTCCAGCTGTTTTCCCAGAACAATATGGGAGCCCTCCAGTGGCCACACGAGCATGGAGCTCTGCACTCCTGGGCTGTCTACACCCGGGTTGGGGTGAATTCCTGGGCACTCTGTTGGGGGTGCACTGAGATCTGTCAGACGTGGTACTTTCAGTCTTGCTGCTCTCTCAAAACCAATGTGCTGACCTAGGTGAGCCTCAGTAAGCAGAAAGCCAAGCTGGRTGTGAGCACCTTCACCATCAAAGCCTTTCTGACCATGTGGTGAGTACTTTCCAACCGTTGGTGACTTTGGACTATCTATGGATGTCAGAAAAATGCCTTTCAAGCGGGAAGCAGCTGCCAGCTGGCATCGCCTGAAGCAGCGCAGAAGCTGGGCCTGGGCARGGATTTCTGGCCAGAGCTTCCAAGGCATGGTCTTGCTCCAATGGGAAATACCATGGATTGTCCGTGCCTGGCTGAGCAGGAGGGGGCTCAGACTGAAAGTCTTTCTAGGGGCTTTCTGCAGCCTCGTGGACAGCTTGATTTAAAACACTTTCTTGGGAGACCACTGAAAAAAATCAACGACCTGTAGGGAGACTCCCAGTGTCAACAGTCCTGGTGTCTCTACCACGTCTGGTGGAGCGGCCAAGGCAGGCAATTTTGGAGCATTCCTGTCTATAAAATTGGCAGCTGGATGTCATATTCCGATGGAGAGGATAGTGTCAGCTTGTTCCAGGTGGCAGACTCTGGAGGGTGAGCTGGCACTGTGAGCCCAGTGGAGGCGAATGTGGGCGCAGAGGGGAGGGAGCCCAAGCCTTCAGGCTGCTCCGTACATGCATTGAGTGAACAAGGTTTAAACCAATGAAGCCTTTCAAGTAAATTCAAGGAGAGCTTTACCGGTGCTTTAGGCCTGGTCCGTCCCCTCCTGGGCCCACAGCCATCTGCCGCGGGGATGGCAGAGGCGCTGCGTAGACCCACGCCCGACACCCTGCCTAACGCTGCCGGTGCAGGCGGGACCCCCTGCGCTCACCGTGGCGAAGCCAGGCTTGGAAGCGACAAAGAAGGGAGAATCAGCAAACGCCCCGGCCCTTCCAGACGGCGCCTGGCCCGCGCCCGGCGCTCCCGGCGGGCAGCACGCCGCCTCCCCGGCCTGGCCGCGGTCCGGCAGGACCAGGCTTCCCGGCGACGTCCCGGCGCGAGGCAGCCGGGAGCCCACGGCCGCGCACTGCGTCGGTCTCGGGTGTAAAACCCTCCCGGCACCTCCGCTTTCCGAGCACATGCATCAGCGTTAACAAACAGTACTAACGCTTTGCCCTTAAGTACTACTTTATTTTTCTTTTTGGTGGTGGAGAGACACTAAATCCTTAATCCGGATGTCCTGCGTGGTAGCAGGGTTAGCTCCTGCCTCGGCGGGGAGCCGGGAGGGTCCCGAGCCCCCAGACTGCCGTGAAACCACGTCGCCTCCGGCCCGTCCTGGCTCCACACGTGGCGGAGGGAGCGGCGGCGGGGTCTCGGGGCGCGCTAGCTGGGGAGCGGGGTTCCCGCAYGGAGGGAGGGAGCGGCCGCCCCCGGCGCGTCCCCGCAGCCGCCCGGGCTGGGCGGGAGGCTCCAGCGGCGGGACAGACGAGGCCGCCTGCGAAGGCGGCTCGGAGGCAGCGCGGGGGCAAGGAGAGATGCTCCCGAGGTCCGAGGGCTGGGGAGAGCCTCGAACCCGCCCACGTCGCCCCAGCTGACGGCCATCGTCCTCCTGGCGAGCCTGGGGCGGGAGCCTCCCACGGCCACGAATAAAGCCGTTTGGGAGAGGTGCGAAGCTGGTGCTGGAGAGGACACTGCTTGTGGCAGGTTTGCAGGAGGCCCCAGGCAGGGGCTGAGCAGTAAGTCCCTGTGTCGCGTGGGTGACTTGCACGGGTTTCTCTGAGCTTTGTGGGGTCCCACCTCTCTCTTCCYGCCCCAGCCTTGGGGCTCTGCGGGGGAAGCTGGGGTTAGCAGAAGGCTTTTCTGACTCACTGACACCTCCTTCTCCCTGTGGTGTGAAATACGGCACGGGGATAAGAAGAAAGGCATCCCGACTGGCAGGAGAAATCCTCACTTGAAAGATGACCTGGTTTAGGGTTTCAGACCAAATGGAGCTACAGATAGGCTCAAATCAGATTCCCTGAACCCTCTTCCTGCCGCTACCCCCTGATCTCTGTGAAACCTCTGATCTCTCTCCAATTCCTAGCATAGCTCTTGGGGCCTTTGCGGCTCTGCGCTGGGGCTGTGGATCCAAGGACATCCACGGGGGCGGTGGAGCTTCCTGGCTGCCCGCCTCTGCTCTGGGCTCACTGTGGTCCGTGACCTATTTGAGTCAGGCTGTGTGGATCCGTAACATCCTGGTGGGATGAGCTAAGCTGGCTGGATGCAGCAGYGCTGTGCGGACAGCTCGGGGTTCATCCGGATCAGCAGCCCCTGGGAGAGGGGCTCAGCTGGGCTGGGATGAGAGAGGAGAACACATGCAAGCTGGGAAAGGGGAAAGTGCTGGGTCTGATGCTCTCCATCTGCATCCCCTCTGAATTAAGAGCTAACACCTCTCCCACCTCGGCTGCTGCCTCCCGAGCCGGGCAGCCCTCTGCGCCCCGGCCGTGGTGTCGGACAGGCGGAGGCGGGAGCGGAGCGGCCCCTTTTCCCATCCCGGAGCGAGCAGCGGTAAGTCGGGCCGGCTATTGGAAGCAGGTGTGCTGCCCTGCCACACGATGGGGGCCATTAAAGAGAAAGCCTCTAAATAAAATTTATGTCTGTCTCTCCTCACCCCTCTCTCCTGAAACGAATTACACCACGGTCCTGCCCGGCTCAGGGAGACCCGTGGGGGCTCRGCCCCCTCTCGGGCCACCAGCCCCTGGGATATCCCACCCCTCTGATACYGGCGGGGCAAAAAATAACCAGGCTTTCCTGGCGGCCCCGTAATTCATCTCCCTGTGAGTCCGTCGGGAGGGACCCCGCAGCACCTGGGCTGCTGCTCGTCCCCCCCACCCCAGCCACGACGCTTGGCAGCCGCGTGCTCGCTTGGAGAGGGCAGCGGTGGCGGGGGGACGGAGCGGCTCCCCCCAGCACCGCCGCTTACCCCGAGGTTTATTATTACACAAATGTGAATTCCAGAACCGGCATCTGGGGAGCAGCTGCTGGGAGTTAACCCTTCCGTGAGCTGCGGCCGAGCCGAAGCGGCGAGCGCCTGCCCGTGCGCGGAGGGGACGAAGCACGGGGTCGGCGCCCGGGACGCCCCTCCTCGCCGCAGCTCGGCCCGGCAGGTGCGAGGGACAGTTGTTCCGTAGGAACGTGTCTGTGCGTGGATGGGGAGGAGGGTTCCTCTCTCTCTGCCTCACTTTTTTCCCCTTTTTAACACATGCTTCTGTTCCYGTTCAGAGGCTTCACGCGGATTTGCTTTGCCTCCGAGGCAAGGTCTGAATCTGCAGCTTGCTTTGGGAAGCAGCTCCAAGGAACACTGCACTTGGTTTTTGACGAGCAGCCTGGAGATAAGGGGTAAAAATGTAGTGCCAGCCATCTTCTTGCTCTTGAGGAGAGCACTCAGCTGAAAGTGGCTGAACCAGTTAGCACGTTTTGATTTGAAGACAGACACTTGGGTAACATCCTTGCAAAGCTATTAGGTCCTTACACCCCCCTGCTCTCCTGCTGACCTTCACAGCATCTTTGCAAGGCTTACAATAGTTGGTCAAAACACTAACTTCTGCCTCTGCACACCCTCTTGACTCATTAAGCTCTTACAAGAGCGGGGGGCTTCCTGGCCTCGTCGCAGGCCATGGRTGCTCAGGTGGTGCTGCTCAGGAGATGCCTCTTTCCCTTGCTTTGCCMGAACGCTGTGCCCCAGCCTGCCCGAGACCCAGTCCCTCAGTGTCGCAGGTGCACCGAACCCGCGCTGGCTGCCGCCACAGACACCAGCCTGCTCCAGCGCTGGGGCACGTGGGGGGCCCAAATCGGGCGCTGGAGATCTGCCGCAGCACATGGCTGCAGCTACTCTGTATTATGGATTTCTTCCAGGGAATGACTCACTGGTGGCAGCTTTCCCTGTGCAATGAGGAGACTTCAGCTCCAACACTGCCAGTACCCTGGTAGCGAACGGTTTCTCTCTGCCAGGACTATTATAGCCTGACAGGTCAAAATCAACTCCTGAAATCTGACCTTGGAGTCTAATAGGAAGTTGATGCCAACGGAGGTGGTGACATAATGTCTTTTGCACAAGGCAGTTTGCTGTGCTCTGTGCCTCCACGGAGTTTCCAAAATTTTAAGCATATTTCCCCAAGGCAGGCATCTTGCYGGAGCCGCCTCTGGAGGTGGGGCAGGGAAAAGTGGTGGTTATCGAGAAGCAGTTGTTGCCAGACAGAGGCAGGAGGGAGGCCTTGCTCATCACGACTGCAGGACAGTCCCAAGCTGGAGGAGAAGAGGCAGCAACTCCCTCGTGCCTGACAAGCCGCAGGCACAGGCATTGGGGCTGTGCTCTTGCAACAGGGCTGACGGTGCCTGGCCACCGCAGCAAGGTGCCCCACGCCTAGTACTGTCAGCACGGAGCACGGTCCCAGGAAACCTGGAGAACATGTAGCAGCACAGGCTGGCTGTGCATAACACCAGGCAGTTTAGAGCAATTTGCATTTTTTTTCCTCAGATTAGCATTGTGGATTTGAAACAAATCACTGACAAGTGCAGTGATTACAGATTTGTAATAGGGGCCTGATGGGTGCCATGGGAAGCTTGTTACGTGCCCTAGGAGAGGGGCTTCAGCATAGGAATTGCCCTCTGCTCCTCAGGAGGTGTGCAGGTTTCATAGCTCATCTCTGTGTTTTAGGGGAGAAAACACAAGGATCAGGCAGGGCAGCCGGCAGCAGGGATGCTCAGGCCGCACAGCGGGCAGTGGTGGCCCCTCTTGGCAATGGGGACCAAGCCGCACGGCTCGGCCTGAGGGATGCTCTGCTCTTCACTCCCTCCCTTCGGCAGGGAGCCTGCTCTGCCATTCAAACCCCCAGTTCAGCGTGCTTGATTGGCAGCTAGAGGTAATTTCCCAGGACAGGAGATTTAAGTGAGTTTAACAATCAATGGAGCCAGGCATCGGTATGCTCACTTAGTGCTGGCAGCTCGACACGCGACGAAATCTCACCAGGCAAAGGTCAGGAGCAGACACGGTGACAGACTCTGTCAAACACAGCTGAGCCTCCTGCCTGCGTGCTGGCCGCTCGGTGCAGCGGTGATGGGCAGAGCGCAGGCAGCAACGAGAATTGTAAAGGCTGGGAAGAATTTTGGAGGAGTTTTAGCGCATACATGAAAACCAGCTGTGAATCTTGCTCCTGGGCTGACGCAACCACTAGTTGTGGCCACTCACTCTGYGGTAAGAAGGGAAGAAACCTGAAGCACGGGGGCTTGCACAGCTTAGGCAAAGCCGGAAATGGCCCTGGGAGAAGTCGTAGAGTAGAGCTGGGGTTTTGCAGTCGAACTTGCTCCCCTAGTCAATGTTTCATTAGTGGTGTGTCCTACTGCTGCCACCTTGCCTGACTGGTTGACCTGCTGGGATGGAGGTAAGCATGGAGCCTCTCCACTTAACTGCTCAGGAAGAGACCAGAAAGCAACGGGACAACTCATGCAGCTGCATCCCTCGTAACACAACATCCGGGCGCAGGATGCCTGCAATTACACACAGACTCCTTTCAATCCTACCTGTACAGCTCCTGACACCAAAGTGYTGCTGATAGGGTGACTTGGTAGACAAAATAACAGCAGCCAGAGCAATCGCTGTCTCCTGGAGAGGTGCTTATAACATGAAGGCCCCTGAAGGGATCTGAGCAGGAATAGGAACAGAAGCTCCTTTGCTTGGGCTTGAACTTATGCCTGTAAGCCTGAGATGGAGCCGAGCCAGTGAAGCTGCCTGGTCCCTCTGCCCATGGATCCTAGCYCCTACTACAAGCAGGAGGAGTGAGAAATGGAGCCAGCATGAGCTCCAGCAGCACTAGGAACCAAGCAGCCCCCCTGCAGACCGTGGGTTACACCAGAAAACCCATCTCAGTCAAATGCCTCGTCTCTCTGAATCCTGCTCCAACTTCTCTCAGGAATTTCTCCTGCCCTTAAACCTTCTCTTCCTTCCCTGAACTGCTACCTGAGCCCGCTCAGTTTGCAAGATCTGTGGGGCAAGGAATGAGCCTCCCTCCAGGTTTTATAACACAATGCTGTGATGCGAGTGAGTTTTAGTTATAATGAATCACGGTGCGCGTCCGGCTGCGCTGTGCTGCCCCTGCGTGTTACGTCTCTGCTGTCTGCTCTGCTTGTAGCTCAGACAGCCTGGATTGGACTTGCTTTCTCCTGCAACAGGCTGAATCCCACTAGGCAGCGGGGGTAGGATGACAAATTGTTCTGACTAATAGTCTAAACAATGAGAAACAATAGAAGTCAGGGAGCGGTATATAAAATATGCAGCATGCAGGGGGYTTGGCTATTTTATTTGATTATCAGATGGATATTTCGGTGGCTGGGATCCATCAGGAGTAGAACAGCGTATGTCAAACTCAATAACAGTTTGAGAGGGCTGGTGGGGGGGCRGGCTTGAAAAGTTGCTTCTCCTGGGTTCACGTGCAAAGTCTAACGTTGAGTCAAGCACTTATGAAAATTGGATACCTCTCCCCACTCCAACACGTGTGAACCTACCGCCTTTTCTCAGGGAAAAGCTTGGGGGTGAAAGTGCCTGATCCTGAGCTCAGGCCYGCAGAAGGGTAAGAACGGAGCATCAGAGGCCTGCCCGGGGGCTGATGCGATTGAAAAGACGGGTGAGGCTTTCYATCTTCTCTTTGAAATTCCTCTTGCGTTTGGAGTCATTCTGAAAGTCAAAAGCTGTTAGATTCTCCAGGACTCCCAGGGAGGGATATTGACTGGGTTTATTCYGATGATATTTCTCTGCACAGCTGTTTGTGCCATCAGCAGTAGGGTTTCTCTTTTAAAAAGATATTTTATCCATTAAAAATAAATTCATAAATGATGAATATGTATTCAGTCTAAAACTGAGTGATGAAATCCTCTCAGAGGTGCAAAGATCCAACTATCTATCTATCTACTAGTCTTGTGAGAGACCAGCGGTGGATTCTCTTGGACTCTTCTCAGATCTTTCGAAAGTCTTTGGGTCTGTAACACTGCGCRGTGCTTTCTCGCCAGGAAGTTTTCTCTCCTGAGACTCCTTTTACTTCCCGTGTCTGAGTAGGGCAGGAATGCTGTGAGAATTACCGTTCATAAGTTGTTTTGAGACTTGTGCTTCCAGCTGGAACAGAAAGTGTAGGATCAGCAGAAGGAGGGAAAAATGCTGTTGGTGGGGAGGAGCAATAAAGAGAGCTCTCCTCTCTGTCCTCCCGAAGAGGCCCTGCTCCCCACATACCCATCCAGGAGCAGACCACTGCTGGGCTGTCATGTCTGTGCTTTCCTGAGTGAGTCTTTGAGGCCTGCCAGGGATGTTCACCCAAGACATCTGATGACCTGCAGCCTGTTAGGGAAGTAGCTGGACAGCAGGACACCTGGATCTTCTTGACATTCACCTGTGGTGGTGGTCTGCCTGGGCATGGCAAGGTTGTTCCCAGTGTGTTGAGGGCTGCACACATGCTTGGATCACCAGCTCCTGAAGGCCACAGGTTCCAGTGCGGTGCATGTGYGCCTGGGCTCCTCTCCAGCACCCATTGCTGCACTATCCGACTGGATAAAGACATGCCCTGGAGCTGGCAGAAAATCCAGCTCTACTCTACATGCCCTGCTGTTAGCACTTGTGCCGACATTGGTGGTGGCAAGAACAACTGAGACGACTCAGTTTAAACAGCATTTCACCCTGCTTCCATGTCTCAAAAGACAGAGATTAGATGTGAGCATCACRATTCCCGTGTTTCCTCCTCCCTCCGGAGCACTGTTGGCTTTGAAGAGCATCTACACACCTTGTCATTCAAGTTGAGTAGGAACCCATTTTATATGGTAAGTAAATACTTTGTTACCTATGGTCCTGGGTGGCATTCCCGCCACCCTGTCAGCTTCGCGCCTGTAATAGCTTGCTGATGGCATCCATTGCCACGGCAAGTGGGAAGATGAGATCACGTAAACCAGAGCCAGCTGCACTGCTGAGAGCTGAGGATCTCATTGCACTGAAACCACACCTGCCAGCTCCTGACCATGCTCTGTGGCTGAGAGGCCCCTGTGTTGGACACAGCTCAGGAGTACCTTTTCTCCCTCTCTAGCTTACAGTCCTTCCTAAACAGACAATGGAATTTTTTTTATCATTTTTCATTCTCAAAGGTGTTGCCATGGCAGAGGTAATGGGAAGAGAAGGCAAGGAAAGAGGAGGATCAGGAGACAGGCAGACAGAAAGAAAGGGAAAGAAAATCCTCTAGACCGGAAGGGAATTTCTCTGCTGGAATTGGGAGCAATGACTCTAAGTTCATCACTGTCTGCACCTGATGTAAATCCATTTGCCGGGGGATGTTGGGAGCGAAGAGCAGAACCTCCTGATTTCACAGCTCTTATGTCGCAAATGGGAGATCCCAGCCACAGGGAGAAGTGGAAGGGAAASTAAAGAGAGAGCAAAACCAGCCCGAACAAAATGACGCAAGCAGCCCTAGTCCTGGCAGCCTTGGAGAGGGAGCTCTCCCCTGAAAAGGGGAGAGGCAGGCAGCACGGCTCAGCCAAAATGCTTTAAAAGCCTCCCTTTTATATGGCATTTGTTCTTCAAAGACATTAGGGCTTGTAAAAGAGCCCTGCCATTTACCTCTGCCTCTGACATATTAATGGTTGTATTTTTGAATCATTAAAAATTGAAATGTGTAACACTTTCAGCAGCTGCCAAACCTCTCCACAGCCCAGCTCTCCCCCTTCTGTTCTCCTCCGTCAGCCTTTTCTCATTCTCTCTGCTTTTTTCTGCATCTCCTGATGCTYCCCTCCATCAGTCTCCGTCTCTTTCCCCAGTCTCCTGGTAGTGCTCTTTCTCCCTCCTTTCATCTGTCCTTTTCCCTGAATCGCAGCACTTTCTGCCTCTGCAGTTAACCCATGATACCTCTCCCCATCATGCCTCTGCCAGAGCTTCGGTTCGCAGAAAGTACTTGCTAATCTGCTGCTTTAATAGTCTCACCTTGCCATTCTCTTATTCCGTGGGATTTGGAGAATTAGAAAATGTATTTACCTAGGTACACTGGAGAGCAAGAGAAACAAAGAAACCAGCAGGGCTTTTCTAACGAGGAGTGACTAATACGACCCAGGAGAGCCTGTCTTCTTTCAAGCACTCAATTTTCCCCAGGTTTTGCATCCAAAGATAACATTGGCAATGCCAGTGGCAGTGATGGGGCACCCGCCAGCCTGCAGCTACTATGGGCACTCTGCTTCCCGCGGGGGCCAGTGCCAGCTGCAAAGAATGGCTGTGTTTGGTTTACCTGCTCCTCAGATGTGACAACCTGCTGCAGTCAGAGCAATCAGTGCACAGCCAGGAGCAGTTAGAGGAGCTGCTGTTTCTCTGATGACTGCCCTGCTAAAGATGACTGCACCACTGAGAAGTTCAGGCCCACAAATGTGGCCTTCTCATGGCTAGAACGGGGCCCAGCTGCCTACAACTTTACTCTAGCTTTGAGCAACTGCTAACAACACTTGCATTGGGAAGGAAACCACCACGAGTGTTCCTGGGACTGTGCCATGACAAATGCTTTCAGGGTACTCATAACAGCCTCTGAGTGCACTCAGCAAATATCACTTGCTGTGCGCCCAGGCAGTGCCCAGCTGGATTGAGAAGCCTTGGAAGATGGGTCCTGGTCCAGACTGTAGTTGCTACAGGTATCTAGGACAGTCCCARTGTGGTGGTATGATGAGAAGTGCTCAGGCATCACAACCCTGGGCTGTGGAAGGTCCTTATCTTCCACCATGGGCTTGTGTGGGCACACAACACGACATCTCCAAACTCCCTATCAAAGCACAGCTTGTCCAAGAGAACCTTCCTCCTGCTGAGCATGGTCACGCTGATGTAGACAGGCAAAATGTCTGCTTGCTCTGGTGATCCATCTGAAAACAGGCCCTCTTTCTTCCAGCTGATCTATTCAGCTCCTATTTTGCACTGAACATTTTTAGTGAGAATAAAGAATATCTTTTCTTCTTCTTCTTTTTTTTTTTTTTTTGGTTAGAAATGAGTATTTAGGCCAGGATATTTGTTTTCTTTTTACTGAAAACCAGGAGGTGGGATGAGATTTACTGATCTGAGGGTGACACAACTCATTTGTGGGTTTTCTTCCTAAACAGAGGAGCAAATGTGGTTTGGTGGGCACAGACAGGAGAACTGAAAGTGTTTTGCTTGTATAGTCTAGAAAAAATGGAAGTTTAAAGCTTGATGACTGCTGCCTATAAGTACATCAGGGCAGCAAACATCAGGGAATGCAAAGAACTGTTTTAAGTGAAAGGACACTGTTGGCATAAGCACAAATTGGTAGAAACTTGTCGTGAATAAATGTCAACTAAAAATTAAAGGTTTTTCCTAATCATCAGGCGAGGGAGTTTATAAAATAGCTTTCCAAAGGGGTAATTGAGGGAAGAAATATAACCAGTTCAAGATGGGAGTGTGACACGTTTCTGAATTTCGCTTTAAGGTGCGGCTGAACTTGACAGTCTAGCATTAGACTGTCTCAGTCCCTTTCCAGCCCAAGATTTGCTGGACATGTACAAGATGAACAGCCTGTCTTGTTCCAGAGCCTGCTTCAGAGCCCCTTGGTCACCTCTGGCTCTTGGTAGGACCTGTCTAGTTCGTCTATTGTGACAGGTGAATGTGCCGCTGCAATGCTGTAGTTGTCCACACTGAGCTCCCTGGGATGGTCACCTAAGGGGATGGTCATGTAAGAGGCGTCATCTTGGGAGGAAGCTCCGAGGACCATCGGGGAGTGCCAGCCCCATTTCATCCAGCATGGCTCGCGGGGCTCTGTGAACAGGCACCTTCCCTGCTTTGTACGCACAACAGCGCCTGGATCCGTCGTAACGTGCTGCCCTCCTGCGGGCACGTGCTCTTGCCCCTCCGTAGCGTACCCCGCCTGGGGTRTACAGACAGACACACACACACCTGGACCCTTCTCCTTCCCTCCCATCCCTGGACACGAACTAGTSTCCTTCTCCCTGTCCAGTCGCGCAGACACAGGCCACGCGCAGTCCTGCACTGCATGTGCACACGCACACACACACGCTGCCTCACTTGTCCCCGACACATGCGCTTTTCTGCCAGTTAATAAGCTGTGACATGTCAGACATTGAAAGTATGAAAATTGGCCAATTTTTTAATATTTTAAACCCCATCACATATACTTTACTGGTCTGAGCAAAGCGCTTTATGACGCCTTAGCAAGGAAATGGAGACTATCGTGTATAATCTCTCTGAGCTGGATTGACCCCCTGATCTCCGCCGGACCCGTCCCCCTCCCAGCAGGCGTGCTCCTCAGCTGCCGTCTCTGCTGCTGGGGGTCAGGAATGCGCGACGAGAAAAAGCAACAGCTTCCTGGGAGGACTGCTAAGCTCCAAGGTGTAAAAGAGATGACAGCTGGGTGTTTTCCTCAGTTTCCCACTACAAATGTTGCCTGATGCTCATGTGCTCCTTGGAAACTTTCTTTGGGTAGAGGCCTCTGGGCTSGCCTCACCTGTGGCATATGGCAGGTCAGCACAGCGATTTTCCAGGACATTTAATAGAGACCTCTGCCTCGGAGGCGAGGAGGAGGAAAGCGTCCGACCGCAGGGGAAGGAGGGGCAGAAAAGCAGATGTGTCTTCGTGAACTCTTCGCACAGCGCTTGCATCTTCCTTCCTCYGCCTGTGCCGCTGTTTACCCAGCACCTTCCTGAGAAAGGTCCCCACGTGAAGGGATTACGATTTAACCAGATAATGTGCAGAAGCAGGAAAGCGGACAGGCTGCGCGAGGCTGMGGGACGGCGCGTCAAGCCCCCGCGCTGCTCCGGCTCCTGCCTTGCGCTCATCTCCACGCGCCTGCTCCRTCCTCTGCATCCTCCGGCGGCTCTGGGAAGGGGCTGAGCAAGGTGCAGCCTTCAGCACAGGCTCCTTTTTAAATTTAAATCAATGAAAAGYATCTTTTCTTTTCCCTTTTATTTCTGCCTGTGTACTGTGCTGTACCGCTGACGAAGGAGCAGGAATTCCTCGCATTGCTTTGGCTGTTTAGTGGGGCTGCTGCCCGCCTTTCCCCTGTCAGACACTAATCTCTCCTAATATTTAACAGTCCCAGTAGGCAACGGGATTTATCCTCTGGCCTTTCTACCTGTCATTTCATCCCTTCTCACTAAGGAGCCCTTTGATTCCCTTCCGAAAAGAGGTGCCAGGACCTGCGTGATGGATTGGCTCATGCTGGCAGTTAGGGAACCAGCTCCATTTTTCTCTGCTCCAGCTGTCGGGCATTTATCTGGGGCAGCTTGGCCCATCTGGGGAAGGCCCATATCCTTCCCATGGGGAGATGTGGGGTTGGGCAGGCTTGCTGCACGGGAAGGTGGTGTGGGTGCTAATGCTTCGGCTCCTGCAGGGCTTCAATCCAAACCACAGACTTGAGCTGTGGACATTTTAGCTCCTGGCCTGATCTGGATCTAATGCTATCATCCATTTTGGGGAGGAATTCCCCTCCCACCCCCCAGGCTTCCTCATTCCTTCTCTTTGCACTGTCTCCACACTTCCCCCTTCCTCGGCTTCCAGCCGTGGTCTCCTCAAAAAACCTAGCAAAACCTAATAAAACCTAGAGGATGAATGCCCTCAGGTGGGAAGAGTCTTGCACCGGGATCAGCATGTTATCACATGGGCTGCTGCCCCCAGACRCATCCCCATCCCGCAGGAGTCCTCSCTCTGGCAAGACACAAGCAGGCTCTGGCCGGAGGCAGYGGAGGCAGCCCTGGCCTGACAAGGAGGCACGTGGAGAAGCCGGACAAGCCTCTGAGACCCCAGATCGTGCTGATAGAGCCAGGCGAGACCTGGTGCGCACCAGCCGCTGCACCACCAAAGCGCCTCCTTGTTTCCCAGACAGGTGGCTAAGCAGTCCCAGAGCTGGAGGTGCTGCAGCAGCACAGTAGCTCTTTATATCAGTAACGAGCCCTTTGATTGCAGTTTCCTCAGTCCTGGGGTGGGAAGTCATTAGGCTCCAACCTGAAGTGTCCTCTTCCCTCAGCTCTGGTTACCAGGCCGGGCTGGGGTTGGGCGGAGGTGAGGGCTGCTCTGCAGGAGCATTTCTCACATCAGGAGACCATGGGAAGGGCAGAAACTCTACTCCGTCACTAATGATGGTTGCTGCTGTCACCTGCCACGTCAGATTGCCACCTGAGGGCCCGGTAAACAGAAGCAGGCCTGGCCCGGGGACCTGCTGTGATGGGTCGCGTTTTGGAAACGCTGCAGACGGAGCCTGGTGCTGCCTTTGTCTCCTCCCGTGCTGCCTGCTTCCTCTCTCCTCGTTTTCTCACTTTGTTTCTTGCTATCGTGTCTAAATAGTGGCAACTTTAGAACTCGGCAGGGCACCATTAAAAGACAGATGATACTGCCAGAGCACAGCTGTCCGCAGCCATGGAAAACACGTTCCATATAATCTTTCCAAAGGGGCATGTGTTTAACATTGACCTGGTTACACAGCCYGCAGTCGGCCTCTCCCATATGCACATGCCGTTTCAGGCAGAAACAGCAGAGCTGAATTCAGCAGCCTGAGTGCTGGCTTGGCTCCCTGGCAAATGGACCAGTCAGTGCCTCTTGCTGCCATGGTCTGGGGTGGAGGAAGGCGAGGAAGAGGACYGGGGCAGAACCAATCCAGCTTGTCGGGAATTTCTTGATATGACACGCAGCCTCACCACCCTGCAGACTGCATGCACTCGAATCCACCCTGACCTCTGCCGCTTGCACACCTCTCYGCCCACCTCCTCACCGCACGCATGCTTTGGGGACCATCCTCAGCTGCAGACAGTCTAGTCACATGTGCCAAATCCCTGCAGAAAGCCTCTGAGGCAAGGCAAGGAGTCGATTTTCTATGGTCTGTACACAAGCAAGTTGTGCCTTTTGAGCTGGAGACAGCCCAAAGGGCATCAGTAGAAGATCCCTGCTCTTGCGTGTGCCTAAACACTCAAAGGATGAGGAATAGGTGTTAGAGAACCGTGGTCATCTTGCCTTGCTCATCTCACAGAATAGGAGGGAGTTTCCAGCAAAATCTTTGCTGGATGGAGAAAGAGCTTGAGAACTTGACTGTTTCTCATTTGGAAATAACTGAGAACAAGTGTAGGTGACAATCTTCCAAGCCCTCGTAGCTAATACATCAATACAAAAGTGTTAAAAATTAGTCCCAGGTGGGAATAAACTACTGTGTTATGACTAGAGAGAGGGAACCGTGCCCCTGATATCTGGTGACAGAAAACAGAGAGAATGTAYCTGATGAAGATACGAAGTCCACTAGCTTGCATCGGGTTCCCATGACTGGTTTTCAGGCTGCTGAGCCAGGGCACATTAGCTCTGTTCAGCGAGGACAAGAAACAAGACAATCCACCACGGCCCCACGTAGAAGTTGCAGTGTACCGCACTTGGAGGGACCTAGCTGAGTTCCTTGGTGCCCGTGGGTACAGCCTCAGTACAYCTSTCTCTCGTGTTTGCTAATGCTCTTYCTCAGCAGTCCCTAACACCAAACACACCAGCCCTGTTTTAGCAAGGGGTCAGTGAGGCTTTGGGGGTCTCTGTGTCTCCAGGGGCTCTGTGTGTCTTTCATCCCTCTCTTGCTAAGGTCTTCTCTCCCCAGATGGCTAGGTCTGACCAAAGAGTTGGGACCTGTCTCTGAGGAACTTTGCTTTTGGCTGAAGCTGCTGGACAAGGGAACTTTGGAGTTTTTGGACCCTCTCTCCGTCCCAGCCTCGCTGGGATATGGGATCCTGGAGAGTGGCATCACTCCCTTGATCCTGCAGGWCCTGCAGGTCCCACTGCTGCCTGCCCTCTGACTGGGACAGGGTGAAGGACACACGATGGCACCATACCCTCCAGCAGCCTGCCTGGCGATGTTTTCAGTGTGAAAACAACCCAACGTTTTTCATTTAAAAACAAGTACCTAACCAAGTCACAAAGCCATTATTTCTCTTTGAGCTGGTTGGGCTTTATCCTGAAAAACAAAACATTTTCACATGAGATTTGAAATGAAGATGGTTTAGATCTTTCAAATAAGTGTTTCTTAAAAAAGATTAAAAACAGAACAAAACAAAACACAGAGATGATAATAGTTCTCAACTACCAGGCAGACTCTTTCTTTCTCATGCATGCTATGTTGTGCTAAATTTCTCTGCCTGGATGAGTGCCTGTTGCAAAGACCTGTGTGCCACCAGCTACCAGTCAGAAAAGTGTGTCATTTCCCATTAATACCATTTCCCTGCTATGCTCACCTCTCTTATTTTTTGGTCCATGCCTAGCCAGAAGGGGACCTTCATTCTTGTCATTTTTGCAAATGCAAATAAACCAACTTTGGGAAAAAGATACGGACGGGAACTTCCCCTGCCAGTGGAAGCCACCCACCGCCAGCGCATCTCACTTGGACGTGGTGTTGGCCGAGCAGCTGGATTTTCCAGTGTCACAAAGCAGCCCGTGGCAGAGCACCTCTGATCACAGTCTGCCTCCTCGCTGCCTCGCACTGTGTGGATCATCCCAGGCATCGAGGATGCCGGTCACACGGCTTGGAAAATATCTGTGCAGAAAAAAGCTTGAAAGTCAATGTTAAAGTATTTYGCCTATAGCACCAATGGGGGTGGAGAGTGAGGACCCTGGACTGCCGCGTGGGATTGCCAGGAATCCCGAGGACTGCAGCCTGGTTTGAAGGGAGGAGGCAAATAATCATTACTTTTGTCCCAAAGTGCAGCGCCGTAACCGCCGCTGTTCCATGCCGATCAGCTTTAAATCCATGTGCGGACAGCTGGCAAGCCACACAGCACAGCCTAAAGCCCGGGCTGGCTTAACAGCCTGCGAGGGCCCCTTCGAAAAAGYCATTAGTGCGGCTTTCGGAGGAGGAGTGTGCACAATTGTGTCAAGGCACCGAGCTTGTTTAAACAGCGCCAGCGAGAAAGGAAAAGCTCCCTGGAGGCCTCGTGGGGACGTTTCCGGGAAGCTCGGGGAGGTTTGTTTGCTCCGAGCTTCGGCTCCAGTTTCTGCTTGCCGGCTGGGCATCGCGCCGGGCGCCGTGCGGAGAGGCGGCCCCGCTCGCCCCGGCCCGCCGGGGCCTCGCCTTCGCCTTCCCCGCCGGGCTCGGGCCGGCCCAGCCGGAGCGGGACCCTCGGGTGGGATTTCTGGAGCGGCACTGGGAGCTGGCAACCAGTCCTTCCTCCGCATGCGCCTCCTTCTAAATCCAGGCGAGAGGCCGACGGCGCTGAGAGCACGGAAACATTCCTGGAGAACATTACGCTTTTATGAATCTCCAAGTAGGCTTGGTGTGAACTTGACTTTGTGGGGTTAAGCCCACCATTATTGCATCCAAACTAATATGTTTTCCACTAAAAATAAACGCCTGGCCCAAGGAACAGGCCTGTCTCTCTGTTCCCCTTGGTACAGCTTTGATGTCCRCAGCACCACGCTGTCGAGTGTCTCCAGGCGCTGCTGCCGAGCCTGGGGAGACTTGGGAGGCCGAAGGGAGGTCGTTGGAGCCCGGCATCAGGAACCAGGGCTCTGCCTCTGTTCCTGTGGGTGACCGGGGATGAGTCAGGTYTGATCTCTGTACCTCGGTTTCCCCATCTGAAAATTAAGGATGAGAGAGATACCGGAAAGGTAGTGACTCCAATTAATTGCCATTTGTAAAGTGCTTTGAGGTCCCTGGGTGAACGACACCAGCAGCTCATAATTGCCGTGGCACCATGCAATTGCCCCCRAGGGCTTTGGTGTGTTGAATAGGAAAGGCTTATTTACTGGAGTTAGCAGTAGATGTATGCTCACATGTGGACATTTATTACCAGCTACACAACCTCGCCGAGTTTGTAGTAATCACTTGGAATTTATTTTGTATGCAGGAACTACCCAGTTAATTGCAAGTTACATCTGCATTCGAGCCTGGCTGGGGAACAGCAGCCTCTCCTCTCTGACGCAGCCCTTCCTTGTGCTCCCCTCTCCTCCCTGCCCCTGAGCCCAGGGTTTCTCGTCGGGTTGGTCCTGGGAGGCAGCGGCATTCCCAAGAGAAGTGTCCAGGTCCCCAGAAATCGGGAAGCCCCCATGCTAGGTGGCAAGGCTGGGCCAGCAGGCACGGGGGGGAGAGAGACCCTGCTCTGCACCCAGGTCTGGGAGAGCTTCCACAGCAAAAYCAGGGAAGGTTGGACCAGCAACCAGACTTTCTGCCGTGGAAATTCAGCAGCCGATGCCTTTGGCATGTGCTCCTTCTCCTCCTTGGTGTCCCTGCGCATGAACTGCTGCAGCACAGCCAGGCTGGGCATTGCTGCAGGTGGTGGGAGGCCCCTGAAGACCTCGGTGGCCATGCAAAGGCYGTCCCTGCTCCATGACCACGACAACCCTCAAATTGCTTGGCCTGGCTCCACCGAACCCACACCTGCARTACTGCACCCCTCTCAGGCCCGACGGATACCACCCCACTCCTCCTCATCCCCTCCACAGGGGCTTCTCCCCCACCTCCGAATTTCCAACTCGAATGTTTGCCTCTCACGGCAGACGAGCCCCGGCCGCTCCCCGGCCGCTGCCCGGAGCTGCTCTGTGATGGATGTGATTAATATCTGCTCAGAGAGCCGTTGATGTTTCCATGCTCGCTTTGAACCTCTGATCATTAACGTCTCCATATGGGCACCATTTTTCCTTGTCACGCCGCGGCTCTGTCTGGAGAGACGGGGAAGCAAGGCCGCTTCCCGGCGGCAGAGCCCGGAAAGCCACCGCTTCTGAGATCTGCCCACCTTCAGGAAAGGTCACACATATAAACAGCTGTTGCCGAGAGGTCCTCAGGCACGGAGTGGGCATGGAGATCGCTGCTCGGCTGCTGCTCGGGCCGACRGGGAGGGTTTAATAGCCCTTTTCTGCCTGTTTCTGAACTCTCTCCCCATCCCCTCTGCTCTCTGCTCTCCTCCCTCCCATCGCTCTCTCTTTTTACCTCCCTCCYGCTCATTTCATTTTTTTGAAGGGCCGCAATTTCTTTTCAGTTTTATTTCTCATTAAAAATAAATACCGTTGCTATAATTTACAGTGAGTTTAATTAGAAATGAGTTACGTGATCTAAGCGTGAGGATTTAATTGCTCGTTCCTAAAACAATTTTCTCATCTGAAATGTCCCCAGTTAATGATCATTCATTAAATAGGATTTGAGTCTCTTAAGCGGAGTTGTAAGGGCTGCCGATTTCCTCTAATCGCCGAGCCGGGGCCAGCGCAGCACCGGGGCAGCGGGGTCCCCCCRGCGCGGGCGCCCGCTGCGCCCGAGYGCTGCTTGGGGCATCTCCGTGCAGCGGGGCGGAGGGGAGCGCCGGCACCGCTGCGACCCGCTGCCCCGTCCAGCGCTGCTCGCCCGCGAGGGGCCGCGGCCGCCCCGGGCCACCCTCGGGGATGCTCTCGGGTGGGTCGGTGTTTCGGCGAGGAACCCCCTGCCCTGCTCTGTGGCTAGGGCAATCTTGCGTAGCTCCAACTGGGGATTTTTTAAATGCTGGGCAGAGGTGGGGGGGCAGATGATTTTCATGAGGAATGTTGATTAATCAAAATGGAAATGTTTACAGGAAGTGTATAGTAATGTCAGCAAAACTGTTTTGTGCTTTACTTGCTCATTTTTATTCCAGAAATTTTCTAATCAAAACCACATCTGGAGAGCGATGCCCTGTGCCTGCCCCGGGCCGGTGCGGCGGGAGGTCTCGCGGGCCTGCGGCAGCCCCAGCGCGGCGCTCGGCTCCGGCCGCGCTCGGTCCCCGGGCCACGGGCAGCCCCAGGGGCTCGGCTGGCGGGCACAGGCGCCCGGGGGTGAGATGGGTCGGGACCTCGCTGTCTCTTGCTYTTCAGCTTTGGCCAGAAATTCCTGAAAAGAGTTAAGCCGAATCTAGCACATTCCTGTAAAAAAAAAAAAAACTTTGTTTTGACAAATCAGCATTTTCCTTGGGGGAAAACAAAAAACCCAGCAACCTGTCTTTGGGAAGAAGTCTGGCCCAGCTCCTGCTCTGAGCCCTCTGCTCTGCTGTCACGGGAAGCACGTGAGACTTCTCCTGCAAAGCTGGCAAGCAGACCTTCGCCCTTCTGCCTGTGCTGTGTGCGGGGAGCAAATGGTACACGCAGTTTTCTCTCCACTCGTCTTCGTCTTTGTATGGAGAAGTGCTCTCGTCGCTTTGGTATTTACGCTTTGCAGAGCTGCTGCTCTCTCTTCTTCTTCGTCTCTCTCCCTGCTTCTTCTCCCGGTCCCTCCGCTCACATTCCTAGAAGGAGAGATTTCTTTCCACATTTCCTGTTTTAGGGCTTTATTTACATACACATATTTATTTTTTCCACAAAGCAAGGAAATTTGAGAAATGAATTTGGAAGAGGAATATGAAGAGCTCCTTTATACTGAGGTAAAACCCGTGTCCGGGGAAGAGGATTGCTCCGTGGGGTTCGGACCAGCGCCCTGGAGCGTATGTGCCTGGACCCTGCGCGGAGACAGCCTGCAGAGCGCGGTGGCATCCCTGGACATGCGTGGCTGAACAGCACCCACAGGCAGGAGGACACTGTCACCTAGCAACTAGTAAGCAATGACTAACACTTTCTTGAGTGTCAAGCATACCACATCACAGATCTCTTTCCAAGGAAGTATAAAATGGAGAAGAGCAGGATCTGAAGAGAGCGAGAATGAAAGAGAGAGACATAAGTATGAGTCAGCCCCCGGATAACCTTGAACRCATTAACAGATGGCTACGACCCAATGAACAATGTTTCTGAAAGCACCACTGCTCAATCAACAACCCTTGTTTTCTGCRGGGGAAAAAAGAGAATGCTAAAAGGAAGCCGCAAGGCGAGGGTAGAGGGGTTTCTGATTGCATTTCAAGGGGGTGGCCACTTCCAGCATCTGTCAGTACACGGCTTTCAGGAATTTATATATATATAAATAAATGCAATGAAAAGGTCCCCAGTCCAATGAAAGGAAATGATTTCCTCCTCAAGTGATTATGGGCACCATTATGCAAATAGTAGCCAGGCCAACAAAGCAGCCTCATAAGGAAAGGGAAATAGAGCCAGTGAAAGTCGCTCCAGGATCTCCAGGTGGGGGAGAACTAGATATTACCCCATGTAATAACGTAGCTAGTGACCCAGTTAGTGTGGCGCTATCCACAGAACGGATGGAGTCTATGAAGGAAGCTCTCAAGGCACTTCTGATGTTCATGAGTGATTTTCTTGACAGTGATGGGAAAGGAAGAGGAGAGGAGAGGAGAGGAGAGGAGAGGAGAGGAGAGGAG
>NW_028185317.1:1025287-1045065 GCF_003343005.1 Rhea americana | reverse complement strand
AGAGGAGAGGAGAGGAGAGGGAGAGGAGTCCCTGAGGATTTTGGTGTTCCAGCACAAGAGAAAATCCTTCATATATTTCAGGCTTTCCTTCGATATGCACTAACTGGTGATTTCACTGCTGAGAAAGCATGAGCTGCCCGGGACGAGAGCACTCTCAGGATCTGTACAAGCTTGGATTCAGTCCGTGCTTTATGGGGCTGGTCCGCTACAGCTGATAACGCTTCGGAAACTCATGTTGCAGATATTGCTGTAATTGCTAGAGCTCGCCGTCTGCCCAGCAGAGCTCAACTGTATTCCTTTCTTCTCTCTTTTGCAAGCATTTAGCGGTAGCAGATAAATAAACTGACATCAATCATCTGTGCATAGCAGCATGATCACCTTACGGGACTCATTTCCTCTCAAAATACACAAGTTTAATTTCTATTTAGCTTTCCCTAAATTTTAATGTCTACTTTTGACATAAATATTTTAGTATTCAGGGAGGGACGAGGTGGAAAYGGGTGATAGGAGATATCATGGGACGTTCCCTTGGGCTACAGAGTATGAGAATCTGTATGTTTATTCCTAAACTAACGGCAGACGCCTGGGCTGAGGCTGGGGCCTGGAGACTTCCCAGAACAGCAGCCCCTCTCCACACTCATGTTGATCTGTAAAACCAGCGAAGCAACAGCTGCTCGAGTGGGCTGGGGAAGCGTGAGTCGTGCTGCATCGCTCAGGTAGACGCCCCAAACAGGGCTCTTTGGCGGCTCAACGTGCCTGGTGTCAGCGGTATAGTGGGCCAGGGCTACCCAGGGAGCAGACAGCAGACTGCACTGGTGCAAATGTGGCAGAAAGGCACTGATCACAGTCCCCAGGGCTGCTCAGTGCTGGGGGTGAAAGGAGAGCACCCAGTGCTGCTGCTCTCCTAACTCCACCCTTCAGCTGGCGTGCATCGGTGCCGTGAGTTTGCAACAGSAGCACTAGTAGGTGTTGGCTTTTCCTCAGCATTAAGCAAATCAGCTTGGCTCATTACTTATGCAAGACCTTTAAAAAAGAACAACCTCCAACTGCAAAAGTCAGCCCAAGTGTGAGGCTCAGCAAAGCCTCACCAGGCCCTGCAGGGTTGAGGAGGCCACCCTACTTTGCCTGCCCAAGGCGCCTGGGCAAGGAAGGTTTGGAGGAAGGTTTGGGTTGGCAGCAGGGGAGCYGCTGAGATGGGCGTCCTTGGGCAATGCCCTGTTGAGGCACTGCACCCTCCCCACTGCCAGCGGCTTTAGCGTGTCAGGGAGATGGTCGCTAGAAGTGACATCCATAAACAACGGGGATGCGTGTGCTATAACTCCTCTGCCGACAGGCAGCATTCCTGACCGCGGGCCTGCGCCTCGTCTGGGATGTTTACGTGGTGCTCTGTAAACTCATCCCAGAGATTCCAGGGGGGTCGCTCAGATGGTTTCTATAGGTCAGTGACAGTTTATTTCCTTATGGAAATTTACATTCCCTATTAGAAAAAGCCTAGATAGCAAGAGAAAAACGGGCTCCAACCTGTTTCCCTCTTCCCGTTACGGAAAAGGGGCGCTTTGCTTGCTGCACCTTCCTTCTGCTGGTTCCTGCAGGGCGGAGGGGGCTCAGGGCACAGCTGCCGTTAGCCTCACGGGACGCCTCAGCCAGGTCTCGGGTGCCACCCAGGAAAGGCCAGGCTGGGCCATCACTCCCTGGTGGCCACGTTGGTGAGCTCTGGCAGGATGTGGTGGTGTCAGTCTGGGGATTTGTGTGTGGGCTGGGGTTTGCTCCCCGGGATAGCAGACCCTGGAGGACTGCTCATGCTTCCCCCAGCTCCACCGGTGTCCCATAGGCCAGAGAGGGGAAGACCAGCCCCAACTGGCCCAACCTTGAGAAGCCACGGAGAGCCCCAGCTGCCCCGGGGACCAACACGGTTTTCTCTGTGATTGATTTCTACACACACACTTATGCACAGGCTTGCTTCTCCATCACTCTGTACCACATGTTGTTATCTATGGCGGAAAACAGGTGTAGAGCGCTATCGAATCCATATGGCAACCGCTTAGTCTCACTTTGCTGTGGAATAAATTACAGCAGAAGGAGCAAGACAAGAGAGAGCCAGGCCTATCCGTTTGGAGATTTTTGCAAATCAGCTAGTTCCAGCCTGGAATCTCATTGCACCCTGGCCTGTTCCCACTGTTATTTAAGGGGTGTCTCAGCCCAGACAGAAATACCAGCCTCTGTCCTCATCACAAATATCCCGAGACCACCGCCCAGAGACTCAGCCCTCTGCTGGGAGCCCTTTCCAGGGGTACGTAGTACCAYACCGCAAGGTCAAAAGACCTTGCTCAGGGATCAGAGGCAGGGTGGCTGTACCAGCACAGCCCTAACACAGGCTGCTTCGTGCTGCTTCCCAGCCCTCACTGGATGCTTCAGCTGGCTCTTCGAGGAGGAGCAGGCTGCCTGCTATCCCCGCASAGCACGGCGCTGGAAGCTGGGACACCCCTGGCACACCATGGCGTGAAGTGCTGGGCTCCACGTACAGCTCAGAGGTGACTGCACCTCATGAGGAGCAGAGCAAACACTGCTTTGTCCTTCACTTTTCATCGCAGGCACACAGCCCCTTGTTGTTGTGATTACCTAGAAACCGAGTGCATTTGTCTGCAAGGACTCCCTGGCTCATGAAATGACCACTAGGAAAAGAAGCAATTTGCATCATTACTTACCTGGGAGAGAAGATAAATCCTGACGCATATGGAGACCTCCAGCTGGATGCTATCAATCCTTCTGTCAGAAGAAATTCTCTTGGTGGTGCTGCTGCGAGTGACCGATGCACTGACCAGTCCCTGCATTGGTCACGGTATATAAATAAAGCACTGTCTTAACTAGTCTTTAGCAACTGATGGGCAGCACTAGGCTTGACAGGCCAGGACAGATTATCCATCAAAGCTATTAGCAAATTTCAAGGTGGAGGCTTGTCTCAGCACAGCTCCGCACACAGGGCACTAAAGCAACAAGCATCAGCCACCATAACCAGCACCTTCACCCCTTCCGAAGAGCCACCAGGATCCCGTTGCTCACATATTCCTACCTTCCCTCTTCTTTCRTATTATTATTTCCAGCCTGTTTCAGGTCTTTTTAACCCCTGGCCTCATGGGCTTACCTTCATCTCAAGGGAGTTTATGGAATAAGATACATACCCTTGCCCTTTTCAGCCCAGAGAAAGCTCCTCATGACATGACAGAAATCCAAGAAATCAACAACTCCGGAGGTTTGTAATAAGTCTGAATCCTTCCTAAACCCAGACACTCAGCACGAAGAGGGGTCAGTGAACCCCAAGCTCCTTCCCCTCTGCCTCCTGCCATCAGTCTCTGGGTGGATGATACGAAGCAGATGAGGCACGCTTGGGACACCCAGCTGTTTCAAGGTATTTTCAAGGTTTCTTTCTCGGGAGCATACAGCTGAGCAGGATAGTGCTCCGGGTGCTGTTCATGTGCAGTAGAAATGGACCTCCCACTCAGAAACACTGGGAGCTCTCCCAAATGTTCTGCTTCCTCCTAGATTACTCTTCTGAGCTCTGGCCCCACACAAAATCAGGGGAGCAGCTTGGACTGCAGTGCCTGCAGTTGCAGGGACTGAACTTTGGTCCATGCACGCTCAACTCTGCGTGTGTACGTGTCTGACTGTGTGAGGGTGTCTGTGCAGGGTTCATCTCATTTATATGTGTGTGTGCRTCTTCTGTGTGTATATCTTGGCGCGCACATGTGTGTCCATGCATGAAGAGTTCTGGCTGTCTCGCTGACCCTCTTGGAAACCTCTCTGAGTCAGGAATCTCCCCCTGCTGAAATCAAGGGCAGAATAACAGCGTTTAACCCTTCTGGAGCCTGCGTTGCTGGTGTGCTCTGCACAATGCTAAGTTACAGTGTGCCAGAGCCCGAGGGATCATGAGGGAACCAAACCAGCAGATGCATCCATCTTCCCTACCTATAGCCCACAGGTAAAGTACATACAGCTTTGGAAACATCCATGCAAKGTCACTTTACTCGCTTCTGCAAACCCAGACTCTCACACTCCCTCTCTCCTTCACAAATGCTTCTTCCCCAATCTCCCTATTTTTGGCCTCAGATCCCTGCTTGATTTCTTCCTTTCCCACCGGCCCGTTCCCCACCTCATCYGCAATGCTGCTCCGGCACCCGAGGAGCAGCGGGAGCGCTGGGCGGAGGCGGCGGAGAGGCACTGGCGGAGCTGTCCAGGGAGCCTGCTGCCAAGGCTCATAAATAAGGGAACCCTGTTTGCTTTCTCCTTGTCCGGCCCTGYGCAAATATTTACTGCCCCGCTGACCTGTGGAAGCAGCACATGCTGCAGCTGAGGCGGCAGGCTGGGGCGCGGGGCGCGCTGGGCCAGGGCCGCTGCAGGGGGCAGGAGCTGCCTTGGGCTGGCTCCGGGGCTTTCAAGCCGCTGCACAAAGCCTCTCCGTAGCCATKAGCAGCGGGCATTAAATCCCCGCTGGCTGGTCTGAGCACCTCGTCCCGAGTCCGTCAGATTCCTTCTCAGTGGCTTTGTGCTGTGCTCGTTCGGGCTGGAGACAAATGCAGGGTTTGAGGAAGAAGCCAGGCGCACAGAGCGCCGCGCGGCTCCTGCCCGCGCTGTCCGGGCACAGGCTTCACCGCGTCGTGTGGCGTGTGCAGCGCTCGGCGAGGACAGGACTCCACGAGCCCGCGGAGTTAGTGCAGCACGTCGGCTCTCCGTGCAGCCCAGCACTGTACCTAGGAGCGACTCACATTCCCGGTGCCACAGGTGGAGAAAAGCACRTCGAAAATAGACTCATTCATTCGCAACAGGAGATGTCTATCGAACTGTCTCWCTGGAGAGGCTCCTCGGCTTTACTAAGGGCTCTGCACATCTCGCTCTTCCTCCCTCGCTTGCTTGCTCAGTCTGCCTGGGTTTCTCTCTCTTTTAGTCACTCTGGGCATACGTTTTCCCTCCTGCCCTGTTTGTTGGGAAACAACCCATATTTTAGTTTACAGATAAGCCTGCACATCTGTTCAGATTCACAGAGACGTGCAGCAGTCTACAGCTTCACGCACCCACCAAGAGCACTGCCAACCCTCTCAAGACCCTCAAAGCAGCAACAAGTACTTCATGCTGCTGAATATCTCCAGTATTTTGAGACCAATGGGATGAGTGCGTAACAGCAGATGTGACAGAAGAGTAAAATTAATCTCTCATTCACTTTCCCTGCCATCACCCTGTGACAGGCATGTGGCTCTGGGGTGATGATGGAAGGCAAAGTTTARTTCTCTCCCTCCAGATGCTGGCACATTGTGGTTAACTGGCCTAATTGGGGTGTGCTGGGTGGCAGGGCTGGGYCAGCTGCAGGTAATATATTTATTGGAGGGAAGAGGGGGTGAGTTGGTTTGGGTGTCCGTCAGTTCAGGGCTGCGGCTGAGTTGCTGGGAGCAGGATCACTGCAAGTTCTGCACTTCTGAGGTAAGGGAGTAAGGTGCTTGGGCTAAAGGGAGTTCTGTCTAATTTGCTCTGCCTTGAGGTAAAGTGTGTAAGTGCTTTTTTAAAAAAATTTTTTTTGCTTGTTTGTTTTTGTTTGTGCGTTTGATCTGCAGCCACATTTCTTTGTAGGTCTATAGGGCTTGGATACATCTCTTGTGGTGACTGTGGCTCAGATAGAGTCAATGGTGGAATGTAGATGTCTTGCCTATCTCGGTCGGTCTGCTTATGATCTTTCTTTCTTCTGGGCTGCTGTGTTGCACAGGCCTCTTTGTATTCTTCCTAGCAGAGAGTCAGGAATGYGCAGGAATATGAAGTGCCCTCTTGCCATTTTAGGGTCCCCAGCACTAGCAAGCTCCATATTCAGGCAGACCTGTGGCTGAACAGATTCACTAACAGCTTTCTTTTGTAATATCTCAGCTTGGAGAAGTTAATTATCTCCAAATATTGAAAAGGGCAGATGGATTTTGTAGGATTTACTTGGCTGTGTAATTTTGGTGCCCCAGAGATGCTATTTGGTCTGGCTGAGACGAATGACACATCATTGCACCTGGGTGCAAATGTCACTTGAGTATATTACTGCCTTCCTCTCGTATTATTTGCCCACCAGGGAGGACTGTCTCTCCTGGCCTGGACTGGCTGTGTGGAGACTACTAATGCCTTTGCCCAGCCCTTTCTCCTGTGCCCTGCAGTGCGGCTGTCTGAGGATATATGCGTTGGTAGCTTTGCAAACTTCCATGCTGCGTTTAATATCCAAAGCCTGGGTCTGGATGACAGAGTTTCAAATCAAGTGCTTTTGGCTCAAGCCTATGTACAAATGTTAGGAAAAGCTTCTGAGCACATCCTGTGTGTGGATGCAGTGAGAGGCCAGTTAATCCCTGGCGGCTGATGGGGAGTCCTTGCTCCAGCTGGCTGGGACATGGCCTTTCTCAGCCTCTCTCTCATCACTCCTGTTTCTTGAACCTTGTCAAAGTCTGTGCTAATGCTCTGGCAGGAGAAAAAGGCATAGAGTGCAAAGGCTTCCTTCCCTGTGGTTAATTCTTTCCACCTCTCCTTGGGTCTTGATGAGCCCCTCCTGCTAGAAGTGGTTCTAGCCCTGGTTGCTGTGTCTGGCACTTCTGCTGCCTCTGATTCAGGAGCCCATCTGCTTATACCTGTAAAGCTCAGGTTGCATTTAGGGACAGGCATTTTCAGACCAAAGATAAGTTATCCGTTATCTTTGTATCTTCATTGTCTTGTGCCTTGTTTCAAGCAGCATAAGTTAAATGTGCCATCACATTATCAGCATGCTCAGCCCAGAAACTAAATAGAGATGTTCCCAGTGAACTCACTATAATCACAGCTTGTTTGCCAAGCAAAGCAATCTCTATGCAGTTATGGCTCTCAAAAGTTGAGGTGGAGGTGACTGCTAAAAAGGACAAATAGGTTTTGTGTGTGCGCAGGCTTGGTTTAATGCAGAAGGTGAACTTTGGGGGACCTTTGCATCACTCCACGTCTGCTTTAGGCAGAGGTAGGCTTCTGTGTTYGGGGGATCTGGGTCGAATAGCTCAAGGGGCTGTCTTCAAGGGTTTGCTGATGTTGGAGTTGATTAAATCGGACTGGGGAGGGCACCGACCACAATGTTTCCCTCCTAGCCTCCAGCTGGTTTGACTTGCAATGCAAATGTTTTCTCCTGTCACCTCTGAATGATCTTTTCCCCTTTGTGGGTGTATAATTCCCCCTAGAAGTCTCCAGTGAATGGTTTCCATCAGTTTTGTTCCTCTGTTCTAAAGTCTGCAGCAACTTCTAGCAGAATTGCAGACCTGGTATGGTTTGGGGTGGGARTAGACTGAATTGCAGCATTTCATCTCTGGCTGTTAAATGAGCCTGCAGCACCTTATGTGGGGCTGACAGCAAGGAGACATCAAACCTGCTGTGATACATAAAATGAACTGACAGTGGCCTGTTCTTTGGTGTGGAGTTTTTGGTGCAAAGCATGCGCTCCAGGTGAGCAGTCGTGTGCTCCAAGCCAGCAGAGAGGGGACGGAGGAGGAGAGGAATGTTTGGCTCGATGGAACGAGGGAGGAAGGAAAGAACAAATGCTCTTCTGGGGGATATGATTGGAAAGACATCACAGAGGAGGAGTTCATAAATCCATTGGGCTTCTCACAACTGAGGCTCAAGTCATCTGCACATCAAAGGAGAGCAAAAGCCCCTCTGCAAGGTGGCAGCAGCTGGGAGCAGAGGAGGTAGCTGAAGCGTCAGGCTCTCTCCTCCTCGCTGCAAGGCATGTGCACTTGGAAACCTCATGTAGGCAACAGGCAGAGGCAGARAAATATCCCTCGCTGCCTGATGTGATGAGCAGTATGTGTCTGTGTTTGGGGTCCACTCCATGCCTTACATTTCAGCAGATGGTACTGTAGTGATAGCTGAAAATCACTTGCAGCCTTGGTGTGTTTTATAAAGCACCCACTTGAGGCTGTGTGTTTGCACGCGTGTGTGYGCCTGCACAGAGATGCGTATCCAGCCTGCTGGCTGCGAAGGCAGGGCTCTGGAGACATGTCTGTGGCTGGCTTTCTTGCATMCTTTCCAAGTTGCCAGAGTATTCACTTTACATTATCCATGGCTTTGGTGTTCCTTGTGCCTGCCCCAGGCAGCCAGAGGCAGTGAGGAGCCTGYGTCCCTGCACTCAGCACCTCCACTGGAGCACCGTGTCGCTCCCCCCGCTTAAGTGCCCCTTGGCTGCTGTCTTCCCACCTTGAGGAGATGAGGCAAGTTGCTCAGGAGCTCTCCAGCCATGTGAATGATTGATGAACTGCGTGGATGAGCTCCTTGGTCAGGTCCGCCTGCTCCTTCAGTGGAAAGCCTTCARAGGTGAGGGAGCTGCAGGATTCTACTCCTGAAACTGGGAAATTTGCTTTTCTTCTCAACTTCAGGGATATGTAGATTTTGGAGGGTGCATGGGACATGGCTGAGCAGGACACCAGCACCTGAGCTGAGGGATTGCTATTTTTGTGTGCACTGTACTGAATTACCAAGTATCAGAGCTCACGTCTTCTCTAAGCTGCGAGAGCAGAGCTGAGGTGCCCCRGACTTACTAGCTTAACATTAATGTTAGGAAAATTCATCCTGCATTACTGAAGACCTTAAAGCTGGCTGATCTTTCAGCAAGACCACCCTCATGCTGCGTGAGCTCAGCAGCACACTGTGCCCCACTGCACCATACCAGGCAGGATGTCTCTGCCCCCAGTACTGCTGCTGGCTTGCAGGCGGCCAGGGCTGCGGGGGCAGTCAGGAGCTGCGCTCAGCCCAAAGCGAGGTGGAGCAGTGCGGCACTGCTGGGCTTCAGGCCCCAGCACTTCTCCTGTCTCTGGTGGCAGGGCCAGTGTCAGGCCTGTCAATAGGAGAGAGCGGCCTTGACAAGAGATAAAGCATGTGCCATGTTTATTGACTGCTGTTCCTGCGGGGGAACTGAACTCTTCCTCCCGCGGGAACTGTAACGCTGATTGATATTTAGGCAGCTTCTTGCTGTTCGTTTTTCTCCTACCTCTGACAGTTCCCAAAACAGGCGGTGGGTTTTGCTCAGCAGCTGAGCCTCTTCCCCCTGGGGCTGAGCTGGGGCAAGGGAGATCCCTGCTGTGTTTCAAGAGAGGGGACCTCAGTTTGCCTCTGGGTGGGAAATGCAAAGCCAGGTCTGTGCAGGGAAGGAGAGGGTCCAGCAGGGAGAGCTGAGTCCAAGGGCATGTCTGGACCTAGCTGGGACATTGGTGCAAGCACTGGCTCCCAACACCTCCAGGGTCTTGAGGCCCAGATGCAGCAGGCAGGCAAAGGCCACTTGCTCTCACTGAAAATGTAGCTCATTTGTGTCACAGGGCCTTGAGATGATTGCTTTGAGGGTTCAGCAAGCTTCAAAGCGACTCCCATCCCATTTCCCTAACTCCTGATGGGAGGAAGAGCCAAGCGGGGGCTGTGGCAGCTTTCCAGTGTTTCTGGTGCCCCTTCCATCTCTCCCCCTCATCTGTCAGACTAAGGACAAGAATTTATTTCTTGTGCCTGTCAGGCCCCATATATAATCCTAATAGCTCCTGGGGGTGTGAGAGAGGGTTTGAACCCAGGGCTTATATAACTTTGAGTGTTAATGATGTTTTATGATCCTTTAAAACCTTTGTGCCTCAAAGGCTCCCAGAGAATTTGACAAAGTACAGTCCTCCTACAGGATTCACCTTGTTGCCAAAATACAGACAATTCTGGGGATGAAGCGACATGTGGATTAATGCAAATGCGCTGCAATGAGAGAGGAAAACAGCTGTTTCCACACAGTGGAAACTGCTAGAGGAATATGAGGAAAGGTCCATCTGAAGTATCCACGGTCAGAGAATGAGGACCTCATCCCTGAGATGGCCTTTCCCACAGCACAGCGGCCTGGAAAACTGCGTCAAAAACAYGCTGGGGCAGTTGGAGGTTCCATAAGGCAGCACGACCATGACTTCTCCTGCGCTGGTCTGGCCCTTAGGGAGCGCCCGGCGTGCAGCCTGGAGGCTGAGATCCCCTGGAGCTCCTGCTGCCACTGCCCCGTGGGCCTCAGCGAGATACTGAAGCCCCTGGGTGGGACCTTAACACATCTTCCAGTAGCTTGTTTTCTCTTCATTCCTCTTAAACTTTCCTAGAGTAGAGAAATCAGTGCCATAGGAGGAGGCTGTAAACATCAACCCGTTTTATTGCCACGCATTGTTAAACCACTGCTGCGTTCCACCTTAGAGATGGCCGTACTTCAGCGCAGGATGAACTGATTTCTGTATACGAAAGGTYAAACCCTGAGCTTCTGACTTAGTTCTTACTTAGTCCGTACAGAGACAAAATCTCCACCGAAGCAGGTGTTTGGATATCATATGCTCTATAAATAACACGGAACTAAGTGAAAACTAAGCCAGGCTCTGAAGTTTGCAAAGTGCTTGGGGATCCTTGGAAATAGATGGTCCTGGGTAACTTCTGATTTTAGTATCAAAGGGAAGAACAGACTTGGATCACAAAGCGGGAAGAGATTTTTTTTTCTTCTTCAGTTCTTTTCTGCAGCCTGACTCTCCCCTTTTGTGGGGAATCCCTGAGCAGTGCAGCCCTGCTCTCCGAGCTGTTTGGTCTGATGGCCTCGCAGAGCTCTTTAGCTCTGGAAGGATTCAAAGGGAAGGGAGTGCAGCAGGCAGGCAGATGAGACGTCTCGCGTTCCTGCTGCCCTCCGCGTTCCCCTGCTCTTTGTTTCACTGTATTCAGCCCTTTGAGTTGGGTTTTCTTTTCCCCAAGGGAGCCAGTTAGCTTAATGAGCTGAGGCTCCTCTGATTGTTTCTGGAGATGCAGGCAATGCCCCATCTCCACTCCTGGCCTCCCTTGAATCTTGCTAGATAAATCATGCTGATTTAAAATTGATCRTTCTGGGATGTGGAAGAAAGTGGAGTGGGCGGATTTACCCCATTAGGGTGCATTGATCACCATTACTCTGTGTAATCAGGGTTAATCTCAGGATTAATTGGGGGGATTTGCTGATGGAAACGATCAGTAATTTGTGTTAGTTACTGCTCTATTCGCCTCTAATGGCTTAATCAGATTACAAATTAAAAGTGGCTTCTTCCAGAGAATCTCCCTGGACTTCAGCAGGAGCCAGAGCAAAAGGAGAGAGGCGCATCCAGAGCATATGGCTTGCAACTCTGAGCTCAATTACCCAGACAGGAGAATAGATGGGAGCGCTCCRCCGCCGGCGGGGGAGCCCGTGCCGCGAGCGGCCGGCTTTGCTGCGCCCGGGCTCCGGGGAGCGGGCGCAAAGGACTCGGGCAGCCCGTACGCCKGGTTCCTGTTAGCTGGAAACAACAAACTCACACGGGAGAAGCTGATATTAATGTTTTGCTTGAGGATTTCTTGGAAGAGCAATCTCACTTGTGCAAGAGATGATGCAGAACTAGACCTGAAGTGACTGTGGTTCTCTGCAGGCTTGGACCAGAGTGACTGGGGYAGGAGTAGCACTTTGGTCATTTTGTCGCTGGGGAAAACTTCTAGGAGGAAGTGGAAAGAGGAATTTTAGCTGGAGCAAATCATTAAAATAACAGTGATTTRGCAGCATATAAATTAAGGCTGATGAGCTGAGACTGATACAACTAATAATATAAAAGGGTCCTGTCCTGGAAAGAGATTCATCCACCAGAAGCTGTGCTGAGAGCAGCTGAACTCTATTAGCTTAATAGATTACAAAGCCAGAAAGGTTTGTCTGAACATCTTGTCTGAAAGGTTGCAGGAAAGGAATCTGGAGATAGACGTGCCACAGTGGCATTCATCTGACCCAGGGATCCACCACCTCCAAAATAAGCCATAGCTGGGAGAAATTAGGAACTGCCAAATTCAGCTCTCCAGGGGGGGAAATTCCTTATTTGGAAACTCTCCTATTTTACCTCAACAGATGGGGCTGGTTATAAGTGGGGAGGGTTCAGTCTCACCTCATTCCTAATGTTTGCTGATATTGATTGAGTTTTTGATATGTGACAGTCAGATATAAGCGCTGGAGATCCATTTATTCAGCTATTTATAAAGACATTAGCAAACTTGAAGGAAAAAAAAAAGAAAGTGAATGTGTTTCAAGTGGCTGCTGACAAGTTAGAGCAGTTTAATAAATCACTTGTAATAAACTACTTTACTTGCAAGGAGAAACATCACTGACTTCTTTAATAAGCCATTCATGATGGAACAGCCAACACTTAAAGAACAGGGATTCATTTGCAGGGCTTGTTGATGTTTCTGACTGTTCTCCACCGTAAATTACTTGCCAGGTATGTGTGCGTTGGTGTATGTTATCTGAGGGTGTATAAATCTGTTAAGTCTGTAACTCATGGAGTGGGCATCTTTGCCAGGAGCTGCTCCTCATCGGTTAAAAGCCTAGCTGTGAGGGGTAGCCCATTCCTCATTCCCATGCTAGCACTCCCCTCTTTCCACAAGTGCCTTATCTCCCAGGGAGCTAGTAACGATGAAGCCCTTTTATAGGGAACTTATCAGACAGCCATGTATTTTTGCTGTTGCTCTAAAAAATAAATATATCTCATTTGGGATTAAGTAATGGCACTCCCTGCTTTTAGCATATCCTGCAAAGGCAGCTGCTGCTTGTCCCTTTCCCCCATGCCTTGACATGCAGCAGCTCAAACTCTGGCAAGGCCTTGTAGGTCAAAGGACTTCTGTTTGTGGAGGGAATATGTAAATGCCAAGGGAGAGTTCAGAAAAGACCAAAAGGTGGGGTTTGACTAACAGGAGGGTGTGTTGCAGGTCTTGGTAGTGTTTGGGATACACGAAGCAGCATGCCAGGCTCATGAAGGGGCAAGCTTTTGCTACCGAGCTCTTGTGCATCTCACCAAGCCTCTCCGTGACGCATTTCCCTAAAGGCTGGCAACCCCCAAGTTGTCCCAGCTCCGAGGGAAGCCAGCTGGAGGTGGGCCCTGCTATTGCAGGGCACAGAGTTGTGGTTCTTGCCATGCCAGAAGCCTTAGGAGAAAGCCTCCTGGCCTGGTTTTGCCTATTACATCCAGGAGGGGAAAATGGATAATGTTTTCTTCTTTTGTTCATATTTGAGAATGGCTCAGATTTGGGGAGCTTTGTGCAGACCAGGCTTTTTAATGGGACCTGATGGTGGCTTTGGAAATGTCAGGCACTGTTCTGTCAATCCCAAGACATTTGTGTGAAAAGGTGTGTGTGTGTGGGGGAGAAACATTGTTCAAGTAGATAGGCAAGAATATCTGCTTCACTTTGAAGACTGCTTCTGTTATTGTGTGAAAGCTGTTTTTTGAAGGATTTGCAAAAAGTGGCAAGAATTTTCTATTTTTAATGCACACRCTTTCCCAAATGTAAATAGAAAAAAGAGGAGACAGTCAATGGCTGTTCCTTGTTTTATTTGGTTATGAACTAAAGAGTCTAGCAACAAAGCAAAGCAGGATCTGTGGACATACATATTTCCTGGGTGAAAAAGAAGGCAGTCCTCACTTCTGGGGAAAAAAAGATTTAGTATTTTTTACATCTACCCCCTGATGCATGTGTGTATAAGGGAACGATATCTTTCCCTCCTCAAAGCATTGGCTCAGAGGAGACTTGTCTGAGTCACTTTCCTCTGCCAGGTGCGATTCCTAAAAACACTTGGCAAGAGTTAGTGGGCCTGCTCTGCTATTTGTTTTTTTACTGTTTCTTTATTAAAAAGCTCCAGCTACAGACAGGCTTGCTTTGTTCGGTGCTTTATTGCTGCCTTTGCTCGCCCTCCCTGATAAATGGCTTGTCTAGTGTTTCAGTTGGGTGCTGCCTCTGACTTTCCTGCTCCTGTGCGTTTCTGAGTGAGCTAGCCTGGATCTGCATCCAACTTGCCGCGCGTCTATCCACATCCTCTGCTATGCAAATAACTGGCATGGTTTTRATCTTTTAATCTACCTTGCAATCTGCCAGGTAACTTGCCACCACATGCCAATTGCTTGCTATTAGCCTGTTGCCTAAAGACTCCATGCCATGCAATTAAGTAAACCCAAAGCAGCATATCTGGGAGAYAGCTGGAGATAACTGCCCTGAGAAGATAGTTTGCTGGACCTTGGAGGAAATCTCCAAAACAGTACACAATCAATGAGGCTTTCTGTAGCAAGGGATTTCAAAATTGCCTTCTGCAGCTCAGAGCATTGCGTAGTGCTGAGAGGAGATCTGGGACCAAATGTTTTCCAGGGCGGCAGCTTGGCCACTGCATATTGGGAAGCTGCTTCATGTCCAAGCTTGCCTCTACCTTGATATCCCAGCGGTGCTATGAGATCTCAAGGTGTGCAAGTGCTTCAGTGCCTCCCCCATCTTGCCTGCCAGTGGGTGAGGTGGGTGCCTTGACTGCCCCAAACCTTCCTGCCTTGCTTGTGGACGAGGTTGAGGGCTCCCCACTGTGTGGGGCAGCGGGGCTGTGCTGCCTGCCCCATTAGCTGGTATGCCATGCAGATTTCAGTGGTTGTGATCATCACTGTTTTTCTTTCCTTTTTAGARGAGATCTTAGAGAGAATTCAGAGGAAACAGTTTGGGTGCTTGGCAAAGGCCCTAGAGACCCATCTGTTGCTTCTTGTACTGTTAAGCTGCTGTTTGCTCCCCATGCCAGCCTGCTTTCTGCTAAATGGAGCCTCACCAGGTTGAGAGCCAAGTGGTTCTTAAATTAGCGAAGACATTAATTGGGTCCCTTTGGATCAGGGCAGGGTGTCTGTGCCCTCTCYCCTCTCCATAAATTAAGCAGATTTTATATCTTTAAGGCTTCTCTGGAATCGCGTCCCCCGCCCCATTGCTGCCTTCCCCTTTGCTGGTGACAAGCACGCAGAGCGAGTTGGCTGGCATGGGAAGCAGGCTGGTGGGAACTGGCTGCGTCTGGCGTGCAAACTTCCTCTCTCGCAGCGCCTTTCAGGAATCTTATCAACCCCATCGCGGAGGCCAGCCGCTCCGACGTGTGGCTGCCAATTAGATGGGTTTTGATTCTTCGCTTCTGCTGATTGAAATTTTGTTTGGCTTTGTTACTTTGGCTGGGGGAGAGCAGTTTTCACACCACAGCTGGCAATTCCTGAGCTGCGCGCACAGAAGGCAGGAGGGAGCCGCAGGCATCGAGGGAGCAGGCGCAGCTCCCGTGGGGCAGGAGAGGACTCTGGGCTTGGTGTGGGGAGACAGGGGCAGCAGGGTCCTGCTGCCGCAAGTGATGGAGCGCAACCAGTGCGGTATGGCCCCAGCRAGGCTGCGGGGCTGCGCACCCCAGCCCAGCACTTGCATGTGCTGATGGTGGAGATCCTCTTGCCCGGGTGTCTCCTGCTTCTCCGGCTGCTTGCAGTGAAGGTGCAACCGTGCATCCCTGCTCGCTCTGCCTAGGAGCCCTTCCTGGGTCTCTAGGCTTGTTCCAAATTTTATTCCATCTAGTATATTTATATTCATGTTTACAGTTAGTGGGCTGCAAAATAACATAGATAGTAAGAGCTGTAAGAGAAATAGATGGGTCAGGTCTTGACATCAAGTTTCAATATTCRGTTTATTTTAAAGGACAAATTCAGTGGTTCTTTGTCCTGACTGTTTTCGCATGCCTCACTCTGACTCCTCTCAGTCCATCTTCGTAACTGTTACCACTGTGGAAGATGTAGTCCCTCCTCTTTAAACAGCCTCTTCCTCATCAGGGAGCAATACTTGTACTGGAATGAAAAGGAASTTTCTGGTAGTTTTAAACTATAAAAAATAATTTGCTTTTTTTATTACCTGCTTATGGTTGTCTACTTTCACTATATTAATAGGGTCCTAAATAGCCATTAATCTCTCCTCGGTGCCATCAGTTATGCTGTATCAATCTCTGCACTTAAGAGTGTTTAAGGAGTTTGAGTAGGATTGCAAAGTAAAATGATAATCTAGCAGAGTACTCCAGCATCAGAGTCCCTGGGAAGGAGAGCAGCTCAGGGACAATGGATTAATGCTAGCTTTGACCTTGTCTATGTGGTTTTTGTATCACTCATTTCAACTGATCAGCTCTAGGAAGTGATGAGAATTCTGTAATTCAGATGTGCAAAATCTCTCCTTTAGAGTTTTTTTTTTTTTTTCAAATTGAGCATGCAATTTATTAAAATATTTTTTGGCTGAAAGTGAAGTCAGCTGAAGAGAGAGAATGAGAAGGTGAASTCAGCCTCCAAGTTTTCCCAAGCATCTGCAGTTCTGCCTCTGCTGCTTTGTGGGGGTGGGGGGCAGTATCCTCCCTGCCCCAAGGCACTTCAGCCTGGGTTTCTAAGGAGGAAAGCCCAGGGGCTCAAACTGAGCATGTGTCTTTGCCCACCAACACCTAATGAATTGGTGGCTGATTGCAACCCAATCTGTCAGGACCTTAGGGCAGTCAAAGATAATTAGGCTTTATGAAAAGAGATAGTCAGAGAAAGGAACTCTTACCTAGTAATAAAAGCTGTGGCCCAGCTTTACCCTTTATTTCAGTGTGAAGGAGACAGATCTTATAAATGCCCAACCAGGAGCACAGGTTCATTTTGAGGGTTCATTTCATTCTCRCATGCTAAAGTCGAGCAAATGCAAGACACGTTCATAGACAGCCTAACCCTGGGGGTTGAATTATGAGGGACTTTTAAGAGGCAATAGTGCATCCCTCCACATGTTGCAATGATACTGCCTCACCTGATGCAACATCTCCTTAAGTAATTTCTTAAGAAAAATACCAGCAATGTCAACAGCAGAACTGCTGCAGGCTAAGAGTGTCCCTGAAATCCTCCAGATTCCTCCCAGACTGAGCAGCCTCCCTGCCATTGTATCAGGACCTCTTGCTTTGCCTCACCACTGCTGTGGCTGACTCTTTGATGGATGTGTAGTGTGCTGTTCAGTGTACTTCAAAATATTCCCTCTCTCGGGGCTTTTATCTCTTTCCCTGAGGAGATGATATCTCAACATAATTGCACTGTCAGGAAGTTTAATAATATTCAGCTTAAGTTTCTTTCTTATTAACAGGATCCCTTTGCTCTTCGTAGCATGGGCCATGAGCAGTCTTTCCCCACAATGTTTATCCACTCAAGCCATTTGCAGGCTGCTGTTGTCTCCCCCTAGCTACTATTCACCTAAAGCTGGCAGATGCTGCTCTTAATCTTTCTCCCTGGATTCCTCCAACCTCTGGATCATCATAGCCTCCCTGTAAACCCCYGTCAGTGCATTGATATAGTTTCTCGAAATTACATGCTTAAAGTGAATGGAGTATACCACTGTTTTAATATACCCTCTCCAACCCACTATAAACACACAGCAACATGTATACAGAAAAAAATCAAACTCCTTACTCCACTCCCTACACAATTATCTCTGGGAAGTGAATAAGAAAGGCAACACGCTGTGTGTGACAGGCTCTGGGCATTTCTCTTAGAGCACTGTTGGACGGTGTTCAGCAGCTAATGGCAGTGATGTTGATGCCAGGACATGTGCAGCAGAAAAATGGGCTTACCTCACTGCTCCGGTCTGACTGGCTGAGACGGTAGCTTTGGAGAAGTGTCTTTCTGGAGATGCATCATGGAATGGGAATTGCTTTTCCTCATAGTCTGGTCTTTGCCATTAAGAACATCATTGTTTAAAGCAAAAAGTTTCCAGCATCTCCCTGTGCCCCTGAGACTGCGATTGCAGGTTAACAAGGCACTTCTGCTTGGAGTTCCCTCGAAGTTTGGTAAAGCTGAAGCAGGGGTTGCCCAGTGTGCCAGACTGGAGAACACCAGATTTATAATCTCAACACTTTGAGTTAGATGATGTCTCCTGTTAAGCTCCTCTTCCCATTCTGTGTTGTCATGGGTGGTTTGTCAAGGGAGACCTTTTGAAATAAGATGAATCTCTGACCTGTTTTGTGGGACTTGCTTGTGCAGACTGCTTATTTCAATTGTTTTAATAGGATAAGCATCCATGAGAGATGTCTAATGATGAATGATCCTCCGCCATGAGTCTGTGCTGGTCTCTGAGACTCTGCCAGTTTGAGATGATGAGCTGTGAAGCTCATCAAACCCATTCTTATTGGACACRAGTCCTCTGTTATGTAGAAACTATTCAAAAGTATTGCATGAAGCCAAGGAGCAGACGTTGTACTGGAAGCAAGTTCATGGTGGTGTCCACTGGCCGGTGTGGGGCACTAGGAGGTGCATGTGGTCCTGCAGGGGTAAACACCCGTCTCCCACTCAGATGTCTAATAGGGAAGGACATTTTATCCCTCTTGACTGATAAACACTACACCTGATCAATACGCAAGCAGAGGCCTCTCATCTCCGGGGCTGTCAGTCTGTTGTCTTTCACCAGCACTAATTTCACTATTGAAGAAAAGAAAAGGCTAGCATGGGGGGAAAAAATATCCTTGATGTTACATGCTTACAAATACCACTGGTTTGCTGGTCTGTGCCCTGCTGGAGGGCTGTTCTTCAGCAAGATAACATTGTTTTTTTTATCATGAGTTTCAATTTCCTCTGAGTGCAACTCTTTTCTTTTTTCTTTCTTTTTTTTTTTGGCCATTAAAACCTGAATCTTTGCTGATAAAGGGAGACTGAAGTAACAAGAATATAAAATTTCCACAAGGTAATTATGGCACCTCCTCCTTCCCTCACATCATTCACCATCGTTAGGGCTGATCCTATCCCCCAGGGAGCTCTGCCAACCTTCGGAGCCGTGTCCCTTTTGGGGACTCACCTTGCTCTGAGTGAAGGGATAGTGGACCTGAGGAGGGGAAGGAGAGGAGGCCAGATGGGGGCAAGGCCCCCACAGAGGTGGGAGATGACAGAAGGGCCATGCTCCTTCCAGACTGGTGCAGAAAGGACTCTGCTCTCGGGAATTTGCAGGATGGAGGCATGTGAGGAGCTAGGGACCAGCCAGAGTGAATGACAGAAGGACTCTGCACCCCGGGGAAGACAGGGTGGAGCCACGTCAAAGTGACGGGGCGATATGTTCATCTGGGGTTCAGCACAAGCAGCGGGCTCGGACTCCAGCAACACTCGACCTGTGCACGGATCCTGCCATCCTTCTCACTGAGCCAGCGACATGAGGGCCGAGGCTGCCGTCTGTGCTTCTCRGGGAAGCCTAGGAGGGAGGCATGTGCCTGATCCCATTTCCAGGAGGCAGCTGTAGCACCCTCCTTTCCAGGAGGGCCAAGCCATGCCCACAGAAATCTGCATCTCCCAAGTCCCAGGATAAGCTCCCTGACTTTGGATCCAGGCCCATGACTTAACACAGGCTCCCTTACCTAAAAAATGAGAATTTGGGGTGACTTCCTCCTCCTCTGGCAGATATGTATACAAAAAAACCTGCCAGATGAGCTTTACTATAAAAATGACTTTTTTGTCACTCAATATATTTTTTAACTACACCCTAAATTAGAATGTGATGTAAATGGACTCTCTTATTATACTAGTAATTCATTTCTAATCAGATATTAATCAGTTATTAATCTGCATTGCTCTAGCAATACAGAGGTACTGTTGCAGAAGAGTGACCAGGCTTAAGTATTTAGAATGTTTGGCTAATTAGAAAAGAAAATGGTTCCCAATGGGCGAACTGAAGTCACAAGGAGAGTCAAAGGACAGAAAGAACGCGTGAGATCACCGAGTGTGTGACTGTGCTGATCTTGCCCCTCTGACAGATCAGAATCTCTTTCACAAATTTTTGCTTTTGTAATACCAATATTTGTTGCTTTCATGCATGTACAACAGGTGAAATGTAGAAAAAGGCTGTAAGAGGCAGATGGAAGTTGGGTTAATTTCTGAGTCAGGGTGTTCACTAGTCTTGGTAACCAACTTTTTTTTTTT
>NW_028185317.1:893119-1025245 GCF_003343005.1 Rhea americana | reverse complement strand
AAAAAAAAAAAAAAAAAAAAAAAAAAAAAAAGAGGGCCAATCTCTCCCTTAACTTGTGCAATTAGAGAGTTTTTTTATTCTGAGCATTGGTAATACGGGGCCATCTGTATTGGCTCCAGCAGGTCCCCTTCCCCAGCTCCTCTGCTTAATTGCACTTCCATTGGCAACTTAAACAGCCCCTGCATGTGTTTCAAATGAACTCTCCACTTTAGGCTGGTTTTACAGATCACCTTTGTGTGATTGGCAGTTAAAGCCCTTTTCAGCTGAGAGAGAATTATTGCCTGTTTTTCAGCTTGTATCTCCCTCCTTCAGCTTGCTCTGCCTTTTGTATTTTCTAATATTCCCTCAGTTCGTTATCTATTGCAAGAGCCCTGTAGTGGAGCTATTTGTCTCTTCCCTTGATGAGAACCGTTCCTTTTGGGAAACCAYCTGGATTTTTCCCAATTGAGCAGGATGGTTTCCAGTGTTACAATAGATCTGCCCAGTTTTTAGGTGCTTGCAGGGGAATAGGGGAGGAGGCAAGTAGAGAATGAGCTTAAGAGAGCAAAGGAGGGTGAACTTAGCCCAGTGGTAAATCCATCCTCCAAAGCTGCAGTGCAAACAGGAAATGATCTCTTAACACCATGCACCTGCGTCTCCAGGAGTAATATCCAAGAAGGGGCCCAAGCCTGCAGTCAGATCTGAAGGAATGATGCTCTGAAGTCCAACTACAGGGTTTAGTGTTTTTAAAGACTCCTTGGCCAGCTTCAGGCCTCACTCAACTTCTGGTTCCTTCCTTGCTGTGCCTTTGCCAGATACGCTCTCCTTTCCAATTATCCTCAGTAAGAGTTCTGCGCTGTTGAAAAGCATCGAGCCAACAGCTCAGGAAGCCCCGGGCTAGCTGGGTACGGGGATCCTGATGGCGTGGGTCACCTATCCCAGCACACTGCGTGCAAGCACCGGCGCTTGTGATGCCGCGTGTGAGGTTGGTGCTTGGAGAGAGTGATTTTATTGATGGGATTTTAACCACCGGATCTGATCTGGAACCATCAAAACCATCATGTGGGAATTCCATTCCAAAGCTCCTAGTCAGAAATAAGGCAATGTGTGCACAGATGAAAACGTGCTTATGCAGAGCCTGAATTGCTGCACCCAGCCCTGATGTGGAACCRCCTTTGGCTTAGCCCCACACAGCAGCAGAGCGTGACTGGCTGGGACAGAAGGGAATATCAATACGCCCAAAACGAGAGCGGCGGTGAAATCTCCTGCCCTGATCAGGAATTTGGCCAGGTTGCTGGGAGGCAGGGTGGCTGTTCATGTCCATGCTCATTAAAACTCTTGAGGTTGGCACTGCATCTGGCCGAGGGTGCCTCCCGAAGCACAGGTCTTAGGAGACTTGCTGGTTTTTCYGTTCAGGAGTGACACAAATGAGTAYCATTAAAGCTGAGGGTTTCCCCTGACCTTGGAAGATCTGACAAGATTTCAAAGACTGGGAAGTTGCAGGTGGAAACACAATGGAAAGAAGGTGATTCACACTAAGGTGACTCACCCATTCAGAGACCAATATGCTCCCTTTAAAACAGCTTTGCAAGGAAACTCACCTCTCCTTTAAAATGRAGGCAGGCTCTGTGTGAAGAGGTACCTGACCTCAGCCAGGAAGCGTGTCCTGCTCCCAGGACGTGGAACAGCCCAAGGAACAACCACTTGCAACCGAATGTCCTGCCTGGGCTCGGTGCTGTAAAGGAGAGGCCCGGTCATCATCCCCAAATTCCTTCCTCTCACCTCCACACCCTGCAGATGCAGAGGAAGAAAGGGGTCAGTGTGTCTTTGGCAGCCAAGACCTAAAGCTTGGAAAAGCCTGAAAGAAATTGCCTGCAGCTGCTGCCGTAGCATGCTAAAACCCAAGACAGGACAGTACTTCTTAGATTCCARTGAAATGGGAGAGGGTTTTCTCAAGGTTTGCTTCTCCCTGTCCCACCGGAGCTTTATAATAAGGCAAATGCRGGATTTAATTCTATGATGGTGGGATTAGGCATTCCTGAACCAAGACGGTTCCACATTCTTTTGTCTTGATTTGCCACTCGGCTTTCTCTTYCCCCCAAACAGAAACCCGCTTGCTCCATCCTCAGCCTCTTCCATTTACAGCGCTSTAATAGTTTACAGCACAGCCTCAGCCAAGCATCCCTTTCTAGTGTATTTGCCTTGATTTAATGCTTTGATTTGAAAGTTATTTTTTACAATAAGAGAAAGATGGTTCATGCCAAAAAAAGCAGTTTCATAAAATGCTGAACATGACTTGCATTCTGTAATTGCAAACCTGAGAGACTTGGAGTAATTGACATTTTGGATGTATTGCAGAGTATTGTATTTAATCTTGAAAAGCAGGTTCCAGGCAAAGGAGGCAACTGCCAAACCAAACTCAGACTCCTTGCCGGGTTCCTACCATAACTCACTTTCAGATCCATTCAGCACAGTCCTCAACCTAAATGTTTACGCTTTTGATTTACTAAGATAACATTCCTAGGTCACTAAAGCTGTTTGTCAGGGAACATCTCAAAGAGACAGCAGGRATCGGTGATGCGCCAGTTCAAATCCTGCGGATGAGAGGGGTGGTGGTACTTAGTGCTCTCACGGGGCGAATCGTGTCCATCTCCCGCGAACGCGGTTCCCTGATCCGCGGGGAGGCAGGGGAACCTCGCCATGCCCCGGCGCCGGTTTGGCCGATGCAGGAATAAGCGCGCGCYTGAGTCCGCAGAGGCGAGACGAGCTGAGCGTCACAAACGCGTGCAGTGCAGGTGGCACGGAGCTGCCTGCTCGGGCGCAAGCTCGTGCTCGAAAGGGCTGAGAGTCCCTCTYGATGGGTTTTATGCTGCCAGGATATCCATTCATGAGTGTGTGAAATTTCATAAATGTGGGACCGGACGCAAATTAAATTTCACAGAAGTGTGACTCAGTGCATGTGTATTTTTGTCGGTGCATGACTTCAGTGCGTGTGTAATTTTATAAATGTGTGGGATGTGACTGATGCTTGGTAAATGTGTCTAAAGCAGGAGAAACATTGCAGAGGCAAGCCAAGTTTTCAAGTTAACCCACAGATCCTATTTTTCCTTTGTCTACAAGTGCAGCTTCTGTAACGTATCTGTCCCACATTATCGTGGTTTACAGCCCAGCTATAAACATTTGCTTCTGTTTGAAATACAGCAAATATAAGTGGAAATCTGCTTTCTGCATCCTGGTAAAAGATACTAGTTTAAGCTCTTAAAAAGGCTAACCCYGGTCTTGCAAACAGAGTGTTTATGTTGCTACAGGCTTCAGTGCAGTGGATAGAACTTAAAATGGTGTAAATGGRAAGAAAGTAGAAAACCCAGGGATGTAAGAGAGAACTATACCTCCCGATAGCGGAAACGAGGATGCAGCCCTGGCACCACAGCTCTTAAAAGCATCAGCAACAGCTACACAGGGCCAAACCGGGACCCGACGGCTCACGCTGGGTAAGGCCAGGYGTTGGAACCGGTCTCCCAGCAGGGCTCCTGGGAGCAGAAGTTACTTCCCCTGAGCAAGGGCAGCAGCAGCGCCCTCCGCTCGTTCGTTACGTTTGTTAGAGCAGCACCCAGCTTTCGGTCGGGATCGGGTCCGCGTTGAACTAGGTGTTCCGTGTGCAGGATGGATGTCGTGCCCTTTGGGGAAGCGGGCTCCCGAGCCAAGCCMGGAGAGCAGAGGGAGCCGGGTCCGAGCGGAGCAAGCTTCGATTTCCCTTTCCTGGGGTGGATTTTCCGGCAGCGCTGCCAGCGCGGCTTGGGGATAATTTGGGGGTCAAGGCTGGCATCGGTTGGGAGGGGGCGAGTRTTTGCCCAGCTGCACATCTTTATTCATAACGCTGCCATTGTTCCTAACGTTTTGCATTTTTCATTGTGAGGAACCGGGAGGGAAGAGGGGAAAGCAATCGCCACATCTCTGGGAGATCGGCTGCTCTTTTATTTCCTCCAAGGCAGCCTGCAGCAGGAGCCTGTGGCTGGCAGGATGTTCACATCTGTTCCTGATTTGTGGACAATGGAGCACCATCCACTCGCTGCACATGTACAATCTGTGACAACTTGACAGCCTGCCCAGGAATTCAGACCGAACGGTTACTATCCAAAACGATCAACATGTCTGATCCAACGCTCGGAGGAGGGGGGAGGGGAATCATAATTTCAAAGGGAAAGAAATAAAAGAAGAAAAGTTGCCTTTTTCTTTCTTTTGGCATTTCTGACGAGTGGCGTTAGAGCCTGCCTTCGTCTGGTAAAAGGGATGTTTGGGAGAACGAGCAGCAGGAGCTGCATGCTTCAAAGCTGGGAAGTGCGCTGGCCTCAGACATTCCCTTGCCTTCCAGTTCTATCTGTTTTTTAAATCTCACCTCATTCCCGCAGCAGCCGCAGCGTCCGCAGAGCGCTGTCTGCACCAGCAGCCCCTGCCAAGGCTCCGTTTCCGTCTGGAGTGCCAGCTGCGTGCCGCAGACGACCCGCGGGAGGTGGAAGGTCTCCCCTCTCGAGGGCAGGCGGGCCTCTCCTCCCAGGAGGAGGTCTGCGGGATCCGTGGTGGGAGCCCCTGTGCCGGCACCCTTGGGCTCCTCCAGCAGCAGCTGGTTCATGCCTCTAGCCGTGAAGGCTGGGAGATTTCAAAGTGCYTCAGGTGCCTAGTCCTGTCTTTAAACACCCTGCAGAAGAGCCAGCTTTTGTTCTTCACCCTTCCCTCACGGGCTGGTAGTATCTTCTCTCCTATATATGTGCTGTAGGGAAAGCTGAGATTCAGCTTCTGCTGTTTGTCTTCCATTTCTGAGCTGTTGAGTGCTGAGAAACCTTCTCCAAGCAGCCATAGGTGACCACGATAAAGCTTTTGTGGAATAATCCTACCGTCTTGCAAGCATAATGGCAATACAGGAACAGAAGTTCAACAGACTGGCAGAGGGTAGGAGAACGCCTGAAACAAGCGGGGCAGAGGCTGTCGTATCTTTGCTCTGCGCGTGCTCCACGACTGCCCTCCGCCGCCTGGCGCGGCACCGCTTCACCTCCCCATGCACAGCGCATGGGTGTAAGTAGGTCTGAGCCAGCCTGACAAAATGCAAGGGACCTAAATTACATTACCTTGCACACCAGCTCTGAATCTGACCTTGGGGATTAATTAGATAAACAACAGTCTTGTACTCTGCCTTATATAAATGTACAAGCAAGGCACCATTAAGGATTACCTTGTCACTAGCCCAAGCCCTTAGTGATTTAATTAGACAATTAGAGGGTGCTTGGGAATGCTCTTGTAGTAACCAAAGATATTAACACCATTTATATTTATATTTAATGGCATTGCCGAAGGGATTTTAATTATTCTGAGTCTTACTTGTCTTTAAACTTCTGAAGAGGAAATTCTCATCTGACTTGAAAAGAGGCTCTCAGGTGCTGTCGCAAGCATAATGTTGGGCAGGTCTGAGGGCCAAACCCCTTTTCCAACGCAAACTAGTGTCATTCCTTGGCAGGCGGTTTGTTCGTTAAGATGTTGTGGAATTTGCCAATCCCTTGCTTAATTGCAGGAGGGGCACATCCAGCTGGGGCGGAAAATAACCCTAAGTTTGCTAGTTCCTGAGCAATAATAAGTAACGAAGACCATGTGCTGTGGTAAGGCCTGCAAGACGGAGTGGTTTGTGCAATGGTGCTTAGGATGGTAAAATCAATGGCATGTTCAATAACTGAATGGGGAAGAGCGATCGCTGTGTGTCATGGTCCTTGGCGTGCTATAAAAGAGCAGGATGTTTATCGGCACCATACCTGGGCTGTTCAGCAGAGCATCCGATCTGTAAAACAAACCCCGTCCAACTCTGGTCCCCTCCAGCATCCAAATCACAGTGGTTCTACAGCAGTCCAGTAATATCAGATAAAATCTGGCAGCTATGGGAAGCCCTCATCACACATCAGCTCTGACCTCGTTTAAAATATGAACTGGAATCCCTGAAAGGGAGAAGTCTGTGCYGCAGCACAGGTTAACTCTCAGCCCCCTTCCTCATCGATACCAAGCAATGCCCTCTCTCTCTGCTTTTCTAAACATGCCATTCTTGCAATCTCTCTGCCAATAATTGTATTTTCAYTCTATTACAGCCCCAGTAATACAATTAAGTCTGAATAATATAGATGAAGTGGAGAATAATCTGATTTGCTAACTAATGTTTGAGTCAAGTAGATTTTTTTTTCCAGTTTTCATGAATCTACAGTTGAATAAACTCACGACCACTCTTCCATTCTCAGCCCTTCAGTTACGTGAAATAACTGCATACAGAGGAATGACTCATCAGAGGGAGAGAATCAGACCTCCAGAAAAGTGACAGGATACTCGCTTTGGGTGTGTGTCGAAGGGATAGGATTCTCTGGAGAGCTCTGTGCAACAAGGAGAATGGGAGGTCCTGGGATAATCAAAGACAACGAGGAAAAGTGAATTCAATGACCCATTCAATGAAAGCATAAGGCAAATGATATATTCAACAAATCAAAAAAAAAATGGTAATTTGACAACAGCTAGTGCACAGAGCCATCTGGACAGAAGGAGCAGTGGCAGTGCCAGCCCTGCAAGATGGGCACCTCTGTAACAAGAGGTGAACTTGCGGAGGCCTTCATCACACCTCCTGCTTGTTGTCTGGATTGGACCCTAGTCCACAAAAATGAGCAAAGTCATGGCGTTTGAATTAAACGGAAGAGGGGCCTTAATGGGCCTCTAAATGTGTGAAAATCTTCTGAGCCTAGTGAAGAGATGTTCCTGGGTGGCCTGGCTTTCTGGGAGCTGATTAACCGGCTGTGGGCTGGGTGGACTGTTACAGAGGGTACTGCACAGAGCGAACCAGGATCAGGGCTGCAGCATGTTGTGTTACACTTTTCCATTTTGTAAAGCGCAAAAGTATGAGAGTGGAGCTCAAAAAAACCTGTGTAAATAAGAAATAAGAAAGGAAAAATAAAACTGCAGGGAACAGCTTCCTTTCATGTGCTTTGCTCTGCCTTTTTTAGGCAAATCTGCTTCTTACTCTTACCGCATTCAAGCTCCCCCTAAGCCAGAATACCCCAGCAAGCCACGAACCAGTTCATGCTCRGGCTACCACCCGGGGATGATCCAATTTCCATGGCATGGGGGATCCCTTTATAAAAGCATTCAGCAACAGTAGCCAGACTCTGTCTCTCTGTCTACTTATAGTGGCAAGAGAGGAGAGGGATGCAGTGAAATATTTTGCAAATCTTTTTTTTTTTTTCTTGATTAATGGAAAAAAAAAGTCAAGTATTGGTTTTGTAGGAAAAAAGAAGGATGTGCTAACTTCAGAGCTCTGCCTGCTGTGAACAGTGACTGATAGCCCATTTATCTGGAAGGCAAAAGCTGTGCTAGGCCCGTCTGTCTGTCTGAGATGAGCTTCCAGGAGCAGCAACCAGAAGCAAGGAGAGAGCTGAAGCAGCACTCAGTGGTTTGGTGATGGCAGGGGAAATGCCAGGATGCTTTATTCAAAGTAGATGTGCTCTCTAGCCTACCGGACAAGGAAGGAAATTGGAAAAACAGTCTCTTTCATGTGGGTTTCGGTCCTTGGTGCAAGGAGTCAGCCTAGGATTAACTGTCCTGTTGGAAAAGAGCCATGGGAACTGCTTAGCGTAGGGGGCCTGAGCTCTCCTGCCGGGGACCTGGCTGAAGCCAGCAGCGTATGGGCAGGGCAAGCAGGAGGGGGTAACGGAGCCAAAGAAAGGTCTCCAGCCCACTTTATTTGCTAGTGTAGATGTATGCAGTGGTGGGGATGTCCGCATGAATGTCTGCTTTAGATTCAAAGTGGAGCTGGGGGGTAACCCGTCCCTTAYTCCAGGCTAGAAAATGATGCATGTTTCCCCTCATCCTACTGTAACCATGAAAGGCCTCATRGCATCATGGGGACAAACAGAATTTCAAACAGAAAACGGGATAGGGAGGTTCCACAGCTGTGCATTCGTTCCTGTCTGAGGTGAAGAGAGCTTGTATGGCTCTCCAGAGACAGTCCTGGCTGTTGCAAAATGGAAGGAGGGTGCCTAGCCCAGGCCCCYGCTGATGGATGTGAAGGCTTGCCCCGTGAAATGAACAGTTCAGCAGGAGATGATGCCAAGACACAGAGCTCTTGGGTTTGCACTTGGCATCTGTGGCCAGGGCTGGGAATCTCAGGTGTCGCTGAGCTCGTCGTGATGGAGCGTTCGGAACAAAGCCTTGCCCTGATGATGCACAGTGCATTAGGCAAGGATGCTGGCTGACAAAATGCCCATCAGAGCAAACACTGCCTCTCCTGCTAAATGTGTTTCAGAGATTCTGTGTCTGAAGCTGTTATAGAGGAACTTGGAGACGGTGATCTCATGGCAAACATTGACCTAGGTGGTTGCATTGGCATTACAGCTCTGCAGCACGGAGGCAGAAACTGGCTGCTTTTATTTACATGTGCACTGATATTAATTCCCCCTCTCCTCCCTCCCAGCTGGGGCTGCTCTTCCCCTCTCAACAGCTGCTCTTTTCTGAGGAGGGCCAGTGGCCTGTGGTCCCGGTCCCCCACACCACCGAAGGTCCTCCCGGCCCTGGCCAGGGGTAAAATGRCAGCTCTCACCAGCAGGGCTCTAAGAGCTGAGCAGAGATGGAGCGACGAGTTTCTGTGCCGAGCTCCAAGCGGAGGGGCCAGAGGCACCCGCACGATTTGTCTTCCCCTTCAAGCCTTTTCCCTCCAGCCAGGAACAAGCCTCGCCCTCCGCGGCAGCCTCCGTCCTTTCCATCTTTCCCTTGGCAGCTAAGTTGTTAATAAGCTTCCTCTTGCTATGATTCCATCCAAATTACTATTTTAAAACAACTACAGATGTGCTAAATTGGCTCAGCATAATAGGATGAGATGGAGAATAAAGGTTCCCCTAGTGGGCTGTCGCCAGTGCAGGTAATTTATTACCTGGGTGGCTAATTATACGCTTCTCAGCTTTCTAGGGTGAAAACATCTTGATATTTCCTAGTTAAGGAGCCCTGACACAAGTGAAATGACCAGACATGTGAATAGGAAACACGGTGATTAAGTACCTGAGAGATGAAGAATGCAAAGGAAAAGGCATTCTGCAGCCAGAAAAAATGAACTGTGCGATTTCCCTGCGTACCTTGGGGGAGCGGAGAGGGGCTGGACCTCTCCGAACGCTGGCCCGCTCAGGCTCTTTGTGCACGAACATTGCAGCTAACTAAATTCCAAGCTGGGAAAAACCTTCTGTAAASGAGAAAAGAAATTGTTTTGGATGACTTCTGCATATGTGCTCATGAGCTACCAGGGCTGGGTCAAAGGAGCAAGGTGTCTCCATATTGCTGCTTTTGGGGCAGCTCTGCTTTGGCCCCGTGTCGCAGGGGACCAGTTGCCYGGTCCTGGCGATCTCCAGGTAACACGCTTTCCCCCTTCATATTCCAAGCAATGAAAGGAAGAAATATACGTCTAATATCCTCACATTCATTATTTGCTTGATAAAATTTATTGTTTGCGTAGTTAATGTATTCGAGAAAATGTATCTTATAAAATACACAGTCTGTCAAACACTGCAAAATGGKCCAGTTTTCAAAGTACTTAAAATCTATGGCATGAGGCAAATCCCATCGAGAAGAAAGATGCCTCGCTCAGTGCTTGTGTCATCCCATGGCCTCCACCGGCCTCAGAGAAGCCAGGCAGTCTTGGGTGGTTTATGGAGGATTGGCAACAAAGGCAACAGAAAGGCAAAATAAAACCTTGGGAAGAGTTTTCTTCCTCCTGAACAAGCCAGCTGCCTCGGTGGGGCCGGGGYGCGCGGGGCTGCCCGTGCCTGGGGCTTGTCCCGAGCTGTCACAGCTGCTCCCACGGGAGCCCCGTCGGCATGAGCAGGGCTCGACACCGTCCTCCGGCGCTCCTGCTGGGATTTGGTCTTCGTGTGAGTCGGCAAAACAAACTCACATGAAATGAGATCCAGGCTCCAGTGCTCCTGTTGCCACTTGGAGTCTTTTCCCATCCCAACCCGAGGGGCTGCTTCTAGTCAAAGCGTTGCAAGGCTCACGGAGCTCCGGGGAGCAAGGTGCCCGGGAAGCAGCCCCTGCTCTCGGGACTGGGGGGAGCAGTGGTGCTGGAGGTCTCACCTGCCATCCCCCTCCTTTTCCCCACATCACAGCGCTAAGGGGCTGGGGCTGGGTGACACCGTGCTGCACTCTGGCAGCAGCCGGGAGGTTGCCGGCGCTGGGCTCACCCCGGGGGAGGCTCACCCRGAGGAGGCTCGCACCAAGGGAGGCTTACCCTGGGGGAGGCTTGTCCCGAGGAGGCTCGTGCTGAGAGATTCTCACCCCAGGGGAGGCTCGCCCAAGAGGAGGCTTGCCTGGGGGAGGCTCACTTGGAGGGTGGCTCGCTCCGGGGCCCCGCCGAGCCGAACCGCCCCACAGCCCGGGCCAGCCGCCCGCCCCGCCGGCGGCACCTCGATCCGGGGACTCCGGCGGGCGCTTCCCCCCCGTCCGCCGTTGCCGCAGCGCGGGGCTGCGCCGCCGCGGAGCCCGGGGCGGGCGCGGAGCGAAGGGCCCTGGCGTTGCGGGCGAAGCGGGGAGTCCGCGGCGCCGAGGGAAGGGACCGTCTGCGTGTCTGCGCTCGCCGCATCTCCCACGGCTCTGGGTTCATACTGCTTTATCCTTCAGCTTCTTTCTTAATGAGAAATTGCTTAGCCCTGTCGTTCTGCCTGGGAACTTGTAAGGGGGGGGGGCAGCGGAGCCGGTGCCCGCTCCGTCCCATCCCGGCCCCTTCCCTGAGGGGCAGTCCGAGGCAGCTGACAAAAACACCCCGGAACAAAGCTGCCCGCCTAACTCGGGGGATTCGCGGGAAGCGGGTGGCGGCAGCGCTCAGATAATGAGCCCTAAACAGCCGCCTGATTGCGCTTCCTCGAGAGCTCCCCCGCCCGCCCCGCCCCGGGGCGGCAAAGCCGGCGGCCGGGAGCGCCGGCGCGGCCGTCCCGCGGGGCGGCGTGGGGAGGCCGCGGCGCGTGGGGCCGTGGGGCGCTGGGGACACCCCGCCCGATCCCCGCTCCAGCCCTGGCTGCTGGCCGGGAGCAACGCGCTGCGGCGTGAGCAGAGACCTGCTGAAGTACAGATATTCCCGCGCGCCGAAGCAGAGCCTCTGCAGAAATGCCAGCAGGCTCTTGGAACCGCGGCGCTGGTAAAGGGCAGGGCCTGCGGGGAGGAAACGCTTCAGGGCCGGCAAACGGGGCYGTGAAAGCAGTGGAAGCAAAGCTGAGAAGGGAAGGCTCGGACCCGGGCTAATCGCGTCCCACCAGGGCATGGACTGTGGTGCAGAGGAAACGGAAGATCCTATTTGTGACCAGACCTAATTTTTGCCATCAAAATATTATTTTTAACAATTGAGAAGTTTAATTGGTAGGAAAACTGCATGATTAACTATTACGACYGCAGAGGCCAATCCAAGGGCCTTTGGACAAGCTGCCGTTGAGGCTGCGGGGCAGCGAAGCGCTGCAGCGTGCTTTGGGCRTGGGGAATCGACGGGCCGAGCTCCTGTTCATCACACGTGCCTGCGCTGCGACCTGCCGGAGCAGGCACCGGCCCTGCATACCAGCACCCCGCAAGGGCGCAGGCGTGTTTCGAGAGAAATGCCGTGCCGCCTCGGACAGCGCGCCGGGCAGAGGCGCAGCTCGGAGCGGGGCCCGCTGGCGGCAGCAGCTACCTGCTCCACGCCGACATCTGCATCGCGCCCCGTTCAGGGCACGGTCGGTGCTKTGCCAAGGGGCTGCTTTGTAGTGTTAATACTTAGAAGCCAAATTTTACCGCTGACGCATTCCCCCCCCCCAGCACAGTTAGTTAACAGCATAGGAGTTCCCCACCCCAGAGGAAAGCAGTTTCCACAGCAAATAGGTACGTGGCAAAGGAAACCATCTTCTGATGTAAATGTCAAAGCTTTCTCCTGTGATGCTCAGATGATGGCACAGAAAGGACTACTGTTTTTTTCATTTCCTTGTGGAGGAAACGTACTATTTCAAATGTGACTTGTAGCTGCTTGAGGAATGAGTCATTAGTTTGTACATAAGCTAAACACTAGAACGTAACCATAAATAAATAAAACTGGCTTCATAAACTGGAAATTAAATATATCCCTTCATTGTTTGAAATGTACCATGATTCATACTGCTGCTTCCTAGGGTAGTTTTTATTTTAAACCAGGTTTTGAAGCCTTGTAGGGCTCTTTGCGCTGTTTGCCCATGTTCGGGTTTTGATTTCTCCTGAGAATATTGCTTGATGAACGCTATTTGCCGGGATGTTTAATGTTAATAGCAAGAGCAGCCTCACGCTTTGCTGTGCTCGCGCTGGGATGGCCGCAGCGGCAGGCCTGGCAGCGCCGAGGTGTCCCGTGGGGCTGCCGCAGGCGCGACCCTGCGGTGCCCGCTCCTGGACRCCGCTGAGCCGGGGATGTTCACCCGCGCGTGCACAGGCTTCTTCCCTGGTGTCTGCAGCAGTGCTGCCCGAACCAGGAGAGCAGGAGGAACAGCCAAAACCCCAGAGGTGCAGCTCTACGGCCGTGCGTGTCTGATGWGCTTCTTGCCGAACATGCGAGTCCCCTATTTCTCTTTCCCTAGCACCTCTCTCTCCTGCTTTCCCTGAGCTGGCAGGAGTGTTTGAGCAGATGAACTGTGAGCTGATTCAGGCACCTGATCTGACCCAGTCCAATCCAATCTGATCTGATCATTTTTTGCCAGGATGATTTTCAGCTGGATCAGCTCCCTACGTTGATCCACAAGGGACAAACAGCTAAGCCTGCAGTGCAGCCGCGGTGGATTTATGCCAGACTAAGGAGACCATGTGGAACTGCCCCCAGATCTACCATCCAACTATGTGTGGGTACAGAGAGAGGGTGAGGACGTGCCTTGYATTGCAGGCTCACCTGCCTCTGCCCGGGCATCAGCCAGGGCTGAACACCAGAATGAGACCCAAAGCRCATGCCCACTCTGCTTGATTTGTGCTGTGAAGGGAGAGCAAGGGGCTGGCCGGCTTTTGCATTTCAAGTCCTGGCTACAGGTGACAGCAACGCTGGCTGACTCCTGGGGACGGCTGACGGTCAGAAAGGCATCGTGTTTGGCATGGCGCCCTGCACGGCCACCCCTCGCCGGAGCCCCAGCACGGTCTTCAGAGGAGCTCCCTGGCCGTGGTCCCTGCTGCATCGTTACCGCCGATGGAGTCAGACCGTTTTGGCTCCTAATCCTCCCCCAGCCACCTCCGGCTCCTGGGTGTCTGGCGGCGGCTGCAGAGCTCCGGTTCGCAGCAGTGCTGAAAGGCTCGCTGGGTGGAAAGGTCAGCACAGGCATCTGGGGTCACCCTAGGGTTACCCTGGTCTTCATTTAGGGAAGAAAAAATAAGTCTGCCTCTCTCTTCCCCTGGGGTCAGGGGAGGCAGGGGCGGAGAAGAGGGGGTTGAGCAACACCAAGCTGCAAACTACTGGTGTCTTTCTCCAGGGCGGGATGTCCCACTCCGCCAAGGGGTGTGCGGGAGGCTGGGGCGGCTTCCCCACGCCACGCTGAGCCAGGCRCCTCTGTGCTGTCCACAGGCACACAGCAGTGCCGGCCCCGCACCTGGGCTGGCTGTGTCTGGAAGGCAGGAAGGGACAGCGGACACGTCCCTTCCACATCGTGTGTCTGCCCTGGTGCTTCACTTCTGCCTTTATTTAGGTCTCCCCTCTCTCTTTTCCTCCCTCTTTCTTTCTTTCATCCCAGCTGTTTTCTTCCCCCTTCAGGAACAGCTCAGGCTCCCAGCTGAGCAGGACCTACTTCTGAATGCACTGAAAGGCACCAGGAGAAGACCATGTGGACCTTGTCTTTGCCTCCTGGCCCCCTGTGCTGGTGACCAGCCTTGCTGCAGCCCCGAGGAGCCCGAGCAGCGGAGCTAGGAACCCTCGCTTCATGTGCGATGGGGAGCAGAAATCCTCCAAGTCAGCCTCTTCTCATTTATTTGTTCCCAGATATCTYGCTTTATTGGTGGCAAGGGGGTAGTTCAAGCTGCGAGGAACAAGGTGATATTTTCTCCCTGCTCTAGGCRTCCCTTACCACTGACATATTTTCCCCTACTTCTGCCATTTCCATGCCACACGCTAAAACATGAGGCACTAGGTTCATTTATTCCCTTAAGCTGAGCCTACTGAGACCAGATCCTCTCTGTGATTTCTGCTCTGTCAAGAAACCTCAGAGACCTCAGTGCATTGTGGTCCAAGTCTCAACCTTAAGCTAAATACCTGCAGTTGCCTGTTTTGGCAGAGTTCAGCGGCTAGACCTGCTCCCTGCAAAAACCAGGCTAGAGCATGTAAAACAGGAAAGTTAACTATTTTTCCAGCTGTCTGTAGCTTATGAACTGTAAAACACACACTAATGTTACACCTCCACACCTTGCCAGGGAGATGCCAGTGACAGCGGGGTGTTTTTTTTTAAAGACTGTTTCTAAAAATTGCAAGAAATGTTTGACACTGGTAACTTATGGAAGAACTTGTATCTGTAGCTGTTAGTAGGGAGTAGGCCCCATGAATGCTCCTCAAATGTGGGTGGCTCCATTCAAAAGATAGGACTCAGCAAATGGCTCCCACCATGGGCTCCATCTGATGCCTCCATAAGGTCATGAGTCTGCAGATGGGGAAGTGAAGTAGTCCGAAATTTGGACTCCAACCCTGGCTTCTCAYGCCTCTGAGCACAGAGCCGTGTGCTATCCCCCACAGCACTCAGTGTCTTGGGAGCCCAGGAGCAGTAGAACCCAGGCAGAGGCTGAACCCACTTTCTGGTAGGAAGGAACGTCAACTGTTTGGCCAGTCTGAAACCAATTTGTGTCTATCTTTGAACCTGATTCCTTTTTAAGCCTGTTTTGGCTCTGTTTGTTTGGAGTAGACCTGATTCTAAAGGGAAAAGCAGAGAAACCAGACTAAACATCAAATATTAAATAGCAATTGCTAATATGACAGCCATTAAATACAAGCGCTCTCCTGCTTCCATAGCAGCTGGAAGCTGGGCTGCACACCCACCTCTGGATCTCGGCATTACCGAAATCGAAGTCAGACTGCACGTGTATATATCAAATTGCTGGAACGAAGAAGAAATCCAGTTTCCTGCTGCCAATCTTTCTGGCATTCAATCTTCTATGTCTGCTTTTAGCTAAAGAACGAGGAGCCCATGCACTTTCCCTTTSTGAGATGCACGGAAAGAGTAGCAAACAGCTACCCAGCTCCCTGGCTCTGAAAAGGTGTTCAGCAGAGATTGGCAAGGAGGTTTCTCCCCCTATCCTTCTGGAAAACTAAAAAAATCTTATTTTGTGTTGGGAAGAATCCAAGAGGCTTTGAAGTCCTGGGAGAGATCTGCTGGCCCGGTAAATCCTTCTCTTGCTCTCCCTTTCTCTCTCCCAGCATTTCAAAGCTGCTGCATTGGGATAAATCCAAACCAGGGATTCCTGCAGCTCCATGGTGTAGAGAACATACACAGAGCATCTTGGCTCCAGTTACAGATTTGTCTAGCTACGCTGGGGGTCTCATTGACCAGAAAGCTCATAGGGGAGGAAATATCCCAAAAGCAATGTGGAAGATAAGAGCTCAGCCATGCTCCCATTCACTTGGCCACTTGTGCTGTGCTTCACTCACATTTGGGCTATCCCTTATGCTGCTCTACTGGGTCTAGAAGGAATCAGGCAAAGAACAGCATTCAAGGATCCGTCCTGGGTCTGCCCATGTCAGGAACAGCAGAGGAATGAGAGCCCAGCAGGACCTTGGGACATCCCAACTACATCCCTGAGCAAAATCTCCATCACGTTGTCAGCGGGCACTTACAGTCATGGCATGGCAAGGGCCCTGGGTCCTTCTCTTTATCTTCAATGCTCCTCCCCTTTCCTTGAGCCACTTCTTTATCACATTTTGAGCATACCTTCCACTTGACTTAACACTAACATATGTACAGTGAACATTTCAGTAATGCCTTACAAATTAGCTAGGGCTGATTGAGAGATTATCTGCTGGTTCCAGTCTCTTCCCATCATCCTCCACCTCTTTGCTGGAAACCCAAGATTTCCTCCTGAGGAAGAGAGCTAGGGCCCCCTCCTGGTACATGTGGCCATCTACCCCAGTGTAGCTGGGAGCATTTCAACCCACGCTCAGGATGTGTCATCAAGATTCTCTGAAGCATCCTATCCTCTTTCCCCTTCTTCTTTCCTTCTTCTTTCCCCTCTCTCTTTAATTTAAGGACTTCTTTTTGGTGTTGACAAGTGATATCTCCTTGCCATCAACCATGCTCTCAGCACAGCAGGCCTCCAGGTGTATCGCTTGGTGTTTTATGGAGAAATCAGCATCCTTGTTCTCCTTCTGAGTCCACGGAGGTGGCCAGTTTGGATGGGGGGAGGGCTTCTTGAGCAGATGGACAGGGTGGCTGGAGCAGCCGATGTCCAGAAAGTAGCTCTCTCAGCCACAAAATGCAGGTGGCCCTTGAAGCTGCTTGGATGAGGGACAACCTGAAGCTTTGGCTGGAGGAGCGGAGACCACTGCAGCCCTGGCTCCAGCAGACCTCCGTCTGCACTGTGTATTTGCAGCTTATAAACAAAGAGACAGGAAGGCAGATGGACTATATATTTGTTGAAGTGCTTTCATGAGAAAATCTTTAGCTATTCAAAATGCTGGGTTGCCGGTTCTGCTTCCGCTATCTCAGCAGTGCAGCCTTCTGGACAGAAAGGTTTAAAGTCCTCCTGGAGGCATTCCCATCGTTCAACAATTTCCCTAGACGCATTTTACTATGGATTTTTTTGTTCTGAGCAGTTACATTTCCTGTAGCCCTCTTGCATTCCTGAGCACTGGTCACTGAGTATTTAGGTTGCCTGATACTTRTTTCTGTGTTGCTTAATGCTGGGAAGTTTCCTGAGAATGCATTTCTATGCAAGAGGCTGYGAAAAATGAGGGTATATTTTATTATGTCCTAGTGCAAAGGGGCCCTACATTGATTACACAGAGCACAAGAGTTATTACAGCTGGAAGGAACCTCTACCAAGTCACCTGCTCCATTTTATCCTCTGCATCAGGCCGGTAAACCATCCTTGTCAGATGTGTATTTAGCCTTATCCTTGAATATCTCCAGGGAAARCAATTCAACAACCTCCCCGAGCAGCTTGTTCCATCATCTGAACTCTAGTTAGAGTTATAAAGGTTTCCCTAATGTTTTACTTTAATTTTCTCTCCTGCAACATAACACCATTATTACTAGTTTTAGCTCCTTGATGGCTCTTTTTCCCCTAAGCCCCCATTTAGAAGAAACCGGGAGGGAGTTAGACGAACTGACTTACAGCTCAGTCACAACAGAGTTTCAGCCAATTCAGTTTAATGTGAGTTAAGGTAGGCAGAGTTTATGGGATCATATCAGGTTTTAAATGGTCTTAGGCAGTGCTCAAATGTCCTCTTGTGAAATTAGCTGGTTTAAGGAGCTGGTGCCCTGGCTGGCTCGTCCACCCTCACTAGACTCCTTAGCGCTYCAGGCGAGGCTGAACTCTTGCTGCCCTGAGGCTAAGGGAGAAAGTAACTCGCTTTGCCCTCGTCCTTGGTGGGAGCAGACCGCCCCGCCGGGGTGCTGGCACCCGGGGGGAGCTCCGCGGCGGGCAGCAGCGAGGCGCAAAGRTGGGGAAATGAGGTTTCAGAGGGTTTTGAGGGCTGTGCCGGGGGTTTCTCCCTTTCCCCTTTCTCTCCAGCTGGTGTGATTTCATGGAGGGGCCAGCACCTCACCCCGAGGGAATTCGCCTCTTCGGACACGCACCAGGACCCAGTGCCCGCGCTCCGCTCCGCGAGCGGGGAGTCTGTTGTCCAGCTCACTCCCTCTGCCAGCCTTGGGGGCACGAGCTCGTCCGGGGAGAGGAACCCAGCTCACATCCGGCCCTGCCTCCTCACCGGGGCGAGGAGGAGAAGGGCTGAGCGCTTCTGTCGTGCTCACAGAGAGTGAAGGCAGAGGCAGGCAGCGTGCTGCCGCGAGCGGCGGCCGCGGGGCAGGGGGCCGGTCCGCATGTCCCACAGGGAGACGCTGCACGCATTAGGCTAACCACAGAGCGTCCAGGCAACGAGCATCGAGGCACACACCAGGCAGGAGAGACTGGAATGTAAAAAGGAAACGAATACATGGAAATCCAAAACTCCCCGGATCAAAAGACGGAGGGGAGAACTTTTTGTCAAATGAAGTAGCAAAAAATGTTCCTGATTTTCTTCCTCACTTCTAACTTAGCAAATAGCAAATAGTTCTAACTCCACGACTGCATCCTACATCTTCTACATAATCCACCTAGAAAGATACATACCAGCCTGGTAGAAACTTCTCCCCTCCCTTCACCCCTGGCAAGACCAACAGGACCCACTCCTGTCCCCCCCTCCATCAAGTTGACCAACCCTAGTGGGGTACTGGTGGTCCATCAATCCTTCTAACAGCTATGGGGCAGTCAGCCAGCCATAAGGATCTCCCAGCAGAAGAAAGAGGCCTCACGTCAGCCCTGCTTCCACTCTCCTGGTCTAGAAAACATCCCCAGACACATGTAAGAGTGTGTTCATCCTCAGGAGGCTTGGGGCAGAGTTGCTCCATTGACATGCAGCTTTGCATCTGATCTCTGTTCTTGTAACATTCAAGGGCCCTGCGACGTCTAACTGAGAACTGAGCCACCTAGGGACTAGCCGCCGACTCTCAAGCATGCTTGCCCATCTGCTAGCAGTACCTGGACACCCTGCCTTTGGGAAACTGTGCTTGCGTGATTTCACCACAGTCACACAAGCAGTCTTCAAAACAGTGAGCAGTTAGGCACTGGCTGCCAGACGTGTCTCTAGATCAACCCTGTAGTATATCCTTCAGTCTACCTTAAATAGCGAAAGCAGAGGAGTTCCCCCATTTCTCCTGGGGGACTATTCCATCATCTACTAGATTTCACTGTTAGGAAATGTTTCTTGTAACTCAGCTTATATTTTCTTTTACTTGATTTTATCCTATTACTCCTAGTAATATTCCTCTGGTCTACCAGTTCCTCTACCTCTTTTACTACCCTCATATGCTTTGTAGACAATTTTCCTATCTACCCTTGGCTAAAAGTTGGCCAAGTTATATCTACTTAGCTCTTTCAGTCTTGTGCCATAAATCAATCACTCCAGTTCCTCAATGATTCGTGTTGCTCTTTCAATGTGACTTTGTTTTTTGTGTTGACTGCTGGCAAGAGAGCCCAAGTGGCCAGCTTGCCACCGCCCAGCTTGCCACCTCCTTGCAGGCCAGCTGTGAGCCCCACAGGACCCAGGAGCTGGAAACTGCAGGCCTTTGCTTGCCCAGCACCTTCCACCTGGTCAGATGGATTGGTAATTGAGGGCTATTTTAAACTCCTCCCAGGTGAGTTTTCCTTGGTGTCACTCAGAGTGTGTTGCAGGGTTACAGAGGAAGAGCTGCAGCCCTCCCACCCTATTTGCACTTTTAACTGAGACAGTTGCATTAAGAGCCAACTTACACTTCTCTACTTCCAGTGTACAGATAGTCTTGCAAGTGGTGACAGGTCACTCCAGAATACAGCTCCTCCTGAATGTGCCTGGAGAGGCTACGCTGCCACTAGAGAGAGACTCTTCAGAGGCTCTTGACCACAGATGTGGATGTGGGGAGCAAAGAGGTTGCTCGTGGGCTTCTTCTGCCATTGTTGTCACCTTTTCTTTCCCATTTACCTTTTGCTTCTTCTTCTGCACCCCGGCTTCCTGCTCCTCTGTCACTGTACTGGCAATTCTTGTACCCCTTTTAGCTTTCAGCATCAYGCTTTCTCCCCAGCTCCTTCAGTAGCAGTGCATGGTGACCTCACCTTCTCCATTCCCACCCTGCAGCCCTGGGCATCACAGGACCTTGCTTATCTGATAAGCCATGGTTCCCGCCACGGGACCTTGCCAGGAAATGGGGACAATTTACAGACAGTCAAAATTGGCCTGTAACCACCCTGATACAGCAGCCTCTGCAGGGTACCCATCACTGGGTGGTATCAACACCACCCTGCAGGTCAAGGTCTCTCTCTTCTGTCTCACACAGATCAAAAGAGGAAAGCAATAGCCAGCATCATCAGGAATGGCAGGAGAAATCAGTCTTCATGTCATGCAGGTGGATGTAATCTCCTGACCTGAGGAATGAGAAGGCAAAGCAAGAGCCCCGTGCATGACTGATGCTCACTGCACATGCCCAAAAACAACTGCTGGATAACCAGCTTGGGGTACATGACTCATTTGATTCATTCGGCAAGTATATGCTTTTGGTTTTTTTCTCATCCATGAATTGTCTGCAGAGTGTGATTTTAATTAAAGTAATTATTCAAAAATTTTTACTGAGTGATTGTAGCAAAGACCTTTTATCCTTTTAGGGTCCATTTGTAAGCAATTTACCTCAAGTATTTGGCAGTTAAAACTCTAGCAGATTTACTGGGCGAGTAAGTCACACTGCATGTTTCTGTGTCATCTGTGAATGAGTGCAACTTGTTGAGTGAGGTTAGTAGTGCTTATATTTGTGCTTATCAACTTGAAATGTGTTTCCTATGGATATTCTGTGATATTTACTTAAATCTAGCTGTTTCTGTTAAAATTCCTGGCAGTAAGCACAATTACTAGAATTTTCATGGGTAACAAAGACAAAACAGGACACTGGGCAGGATCTAAGCTAATTGTTTGAGGACTCAAGTACATGCAATATTTGTTCTGTGGTATTTATCTAATTTAGTTTACAATGTGAGGCTTTTTATTTATTTATTTTTAAAGCATGTACCCCCCTGCCCCAACCTTGTAAAGCTTGTGGTTCTATCCAGGATTCAAGTTACAAGCTCTTGCTGTTCTGCTTTAGCCATGATTTTTTTATAAAAGTGTGGTTAGACTATTTTTACTTTAGAAAAAGAGTTGGTTTTCTCCCTTATTTTTGCTGATAAATTGCAAATGGATGAAGGAAATTTGATCAGATTTTTCCCTCAGACATTCCCCTTTAGGCAGAGATTAAACATGGGGAATTTCAGTCTAAAATGCAAATGCTTTGGACATTTATGAGAGTGGGAAAACAGGGCCTTATTATGAAAACTGCTTTGCAACTTTATAGGGGTGCTACTGGCAGCCACTAGTGTCCTGCTGAGAACTGTTGCTGTGCAATGCTGTTTCCTCAGCTTCAGCACCAAGACGCTCTTGAGCGAGTTTCCTGACCTCAAAAATATGCATTATGGCTTCTTCCAAGGCCTGAACAAGGGACTCGTAGAGGAGACATTGAGTATGATGCCTCAAAGAGGGAGAAGCTGGTTTCTGGGGCAGAAACGCCGTTGTCCGTGACATTGCTTTTTTCGTGTTTCTAGTGTCAGTGACTGCTGCTACAAAGCCAGCGAGAGCAGCAGCCCAAGGCTCTGTGCTCTTCCAGGAGTCCCCATGGTGACCTATGAAGGGTAGTTAGAGGTGTGTCTCAGGGGCGCAGTGTGTTGGTAGAGGCAGAGCAGGGATGTTAGTTACTTGGTTAGTAGGACAGATGCATTTGCAATTCAGGCATCTCATCACTTTTTTGTTGTTTTTAAGAAAGTTGACACAGCTTACGGGTCATGACGGATGAAACACATGGTTATGACATCTACATGAGAATTTGAATGTGACTTGCGGAGCTCTTCCATCTGGACGGAAGTTCTCTGTCTTCCCCTACATATCCTGTGTCCCTCCTCTCCTGGGGCACACGATGTGACTTCTCTGTGGCTCAGGAAACCTTTCAGCCTTCCCCARCTGTATGCATTGGCTGCACGGGCACTGCGCCGCTGTCAATGCAGATCTTCCGTCTCCCTTGCTCGGGATGCGCCCTTCCCAGACATGCTGACGCTGGGTGTTTGTGAGGGAGCGGAGTGGCTGTAAGCTCCTTTGAAGAGTCTTAGGATGCTATTGATGGGTTTAGCAAGGAGTTGGAGTGGGCTTGCGATTAAGACTCCTCAGGGGAAATCCCTGCAGTGTCTGACAGCAGATTTGCACTGTGAAAAATTTACATCTCCTGCTGAGAACTCAATTTTCTGAGGAGATAATCAAATGTGACCTGTATAACAGAGTGTTATTTTTACTTAATGTTTTTTCTTTTTTTCATGTGTGTGTGCCTCACTTTTGAGATCCATTTGGCATCTTTGATGGTTCCTGAGTGTTACATTTTATAAGGATTCCAAAACCACTCATAAACAGTGCCACGTGAGGATGAGATAGAAACCATGGTATATATCTATCTGTATTTGTTGACTTGACTTCAAGTGCAAGTAGCTCTCTCCAAAGTGCAGAGTCTGTCCAGCTTGAACCGGGCAGCACGACCCCATGGAAGTGCCCAGGGTGGCAGCACCCATAGCCACCAGCAGCTCCCTGTTGCACCACACTGGCTGAAAGGAGGTTTCTGTCCACGTAATCCCAATGCCTGCTTCTCTCCGAGACAGACAGGGGAATCCTGGACCAGGATGCAGCATGGGACCTGTCTGTAAACTGCCTTAGGGGAATAAATATATTATAGATACATAAATAGGGAATTTCAGGCTCCTCAGTGCTGCAGCCGAGTCTCRTGCACCCTCGTGCTACAGCTCAACCGCAACACTGTCAGAAGGGCCGAGGAGGGAGGTGCCGCCGCACGAGCGGTGCAGCGCTGGGCAACGTGGGGCGCAGCAAGCTTGGGCGCGCTGTGACGTCGGTTCGTTAGCAGAGCTCTGTGCAAATCGCTTACAGCAGGTGAAGACAGACCTGACTTGGCCGCTGCTGTCCTGGAGGCTATCGGAGGCAGGTATGGAGTCAAGGGGAAAATGGGAGGAAGGGAAGGAACAAGACAGAAATGATCCTCTAGGTATTGGTGGAAAAATGAGGGTCTGCGAGTCGGGAGTAACTAAAGGTAACGCTGGCAAAGCTGAGAGGGCAATTTAGTTCTTCCATCTTTATGCTCTCTTAAGCCTTTGCCTGTCAATCAGTCCCTTATTTATGTGAATASTAAATCCACTTCAAGATTCTTTAAATAAAACAAGAACTCACATCTTTCTGTAGCAAAACATATTATAGCAGTTTGTCACAGCATCAACCAGTACGTATTAATTCCCAAATCATTTTATGACATGTTTTATCATAAGTTATTAAAGAAGGTAGCTACAYTGGGCAATCATTTGATAAACTGAGCCATAATTTAACATGCTCCTCTGTCTTATCAGTGGGGAACAAGATTTATTTTCTTAGCGCAACTTTAATTATGGATAGCATAAACAGGGRACTGAGGAGCAGGTCTGGGGGAGGGGACTCCAGTCAGCTGAATCCTTAAGGTTAATGATTTCTTCTATGGGCCGCTTTTGGGTAACGCACGGGATCTTCTGAGCGAGGCTGAGTGACCTGCAGCTGGCATAGCTGATTCTACTCAGTGAACTACTCGGCTCATCTGTGACCTAGTTTTGGGCCCCMAAAAGGCAGTTCTGTGCTCTTCTAGTGAGTTTTAGCAAATGCATAGTGCATTGCAAAGGATTAGCTAGTCGCCTGGTTGTGGTCCMTTCCAGGGGAAGCCAAACCCTTCTGCCTCCACTGCTGCTGCRGAGACAGCAAGAGTGACTTTCCAGACGGGTCAAAATTACCTCCCTAAATCCATGGTTAGGTGAGTAACTAGAAGATGCCTGACATTCAGGTTCCCCTGGATATTGGTAGCTTTGCAGCCTTTGGACTTTGGTAGGCAAATTTATGATTTGACAAAGACCAGAGAAGAAATTCAGGCAGGAYTTGCTTTGCTGTTTGCTACACAAAGTCATAGTCAGCTTGCTGCAAACATGTTTCTCCCTGTGGCTAGAAGCCCTTTATTAAGCTCTCGCTGTTAGTAGTTGCTTTTAGCACTTCCACTGCAGCTGTGAATTCTCCCAGATTCCCGCTAGCCAGGCAACCGTGATCACTTTTCCAAGATCTCGCTCCTTAGCCTTGGTCAGTGACTTTGAAATTGCGGGGAAATGGACAATAAAGTCTGGATATCATTTGTGCAKAGGAAAAGGGCTATTTGTTCCCTTGGTGCTCAACGAGAAACTGAGACTGTGGCTCACACGCGCAGGGCTGCAGCACCGGGTGGAGCAATGCCAGCCCTCAGCAGCGCGGTTGCTGGGGCTTACTTGGAAAGCATCATGTACTCGGACGCTTTTGTCTCATTGCCACCCCCTCGGGAGCGGGAGCGATATCATTTAACATAATCTGTGATGAGAGAGCCCAGAGAAGCGCTAGCAATGGCCCGCGGCAGCTTCTGCCTCTCTGGGGCAGAGGCGGTTGTAAACCCGGCCCRTTGGGGTGCTCTAATGGAGCATTGGGGAAGCAGTAAAACCATAGGAAATAACCCAGGGGCTTCCGAAAAAGTTAAATGYCTCCTCCCAGTTGAGGAGTTAATGACCCTCCTGGTGAATATCACTATTAGGCAGGGAACTTGTCAGAAATCCTTGAGCTTCCTTGATTGCTACYGCTGTTGTTGTTCTTGTTTTCATGTATTTACATTTGGGTCTGGAAATGGTCTTTTAATTTCTTCCCCTCTGTTCTGGCGTGTCGCTGTCCCCGTTCCGCGTGCTGCCGTCGCTGGGCTCCTGGCTCCGCGGGTGCAGAGACGTGCCGGGGCAGGAGCAGCTCCCCCCGCGCGAGGATGCTGGGGCGTCGCGGGGCGCTGCGGGATGCTGCCGAGCTGGGCTGGGAGGAGCGGGGCTGGGGAGGGGAGAGCAGCCCGGGGCCGGCCGGGGGCCTCGCCAGGGGCACAGAGTGTGACTGGGGAGCAGAGGTGGGACGGGGAGGCAGGAAAGGGTCAGCAGCCTCTTCCTCCTCCTCCTCCCCGGGGCGGGCACGTGTGCCCGGCTCGCGCCTGCTGGCGCAGCGCGGCCGAGCGCCCCGAGCGCCCCGCAGCCGGCAGCAGCGTTTGCAGAAGCGCTTTGGGCAGGGCGAGAGGCAGGGCAAGCCGGAGCCGTTCCGCGGAGCGACGGTCYGCCGCTGCTCCCGGGCTCTGCGGGAGCCGGGACGCTGCGCGCCGCCGGGTGCTGCGCGTCAGAGACGGGGAGGTTCGGGTCGGGAGCCGGGTGAGGCCCCTGCAAGCCCACCAGGGTCTACGGGCTGCGTTTCCACTTGGTCCCTGGGGCTCCTCTGCCAAGCAGGCTGCAGCCGGCCGGGCTGCGCTGACCGTCACGCAAGGACCCTCGCCGGGACCCCGGGGCCGGGAAGGTCCYGGCTGCGGCCAGGCTGATGGCAGCTTGGCGCAGCTCGGCGGCCTCCTGCCCCCCTGGGCTGGTGCTCGGGGAGTGAGGGATGCTTAAGCCAGGCCCTTGAGCCAGCTCAGGACTCTGTTGCGTTGCCATCTCACCAGGGAAGTCTCTAGGGGCCTGTGTGTTTAGCTGCGACCGAAGCTCCGTCCTGCTCTAGTGGCTGTCCCGTTTCACGGCAGGAGACTGAAACGTGTGTTAGCACAAGGAGGTTTGTGGATCACAGGCGTGGGCTTGTGCAGCACAGCCTGCAGGGTGATGGGCTGCTCTCCCAAGGCTCGAAGGTGCCCACTGGGAGCTGGGGAACAGGAACCTGGAGTCCTTGATGTTCCTTTGGGTCATCTCTCCCATCACCAGCCCAGAAAGATGGAAAGATCCATCTTTCATGATCACTYAAAGTAGGGGGTGGGAAAAATCCCTCATTAAACTCTAAATTACTGAACAGTTCAGAGAAGTGAGAGGGTAAGGAGTGCAGAAGTGAAGAGATGCTTAAATACATCAGGCTGATGTCATTTCTTTTTGTTTGGAACAGGAGAAACGCAATCCAGTTCTCTCCCCCCACAACAGAACAAAGGAAAAGTCCCCAAGGGCAGGTTAAAAGAAAGAGAGAGAGAAAGAAAAAAAGAAAAAAAAAAGGAGGAGGAAACAAAAAAAAAAAAATCACCCCCCTGAACTATCCCTTCTATTGTGTAGCAACAGCTTCTCTCTTCCCCCATTTCTCCAGCACCAGTCAGGCTCACAGAGCCATAAAATAAGAGTTTGTGGCGTGTTCAATCGATTATTCCTCCTAATGCACTGTTTTTGGAGACAGGTAATTTATTTCAGACGCTACATGTCTACATGCAAAAAAAACCCCAACCTTTTCCTTCCTTTCTTTCTTTCTTTCTTTCTTTTTCTTTTTTTTTTGTTTACAGACTGTTTTCCCCTGTGCTGCCACCTCCTCCTTTTCCCTCCTTTTTTTCCCCTGCTGAAGTCCCCTCGGACACAAGCATTTCCTAGTGAAAGGTGCAGCCATTCCCACAGTGAAACCCAAGGCAGGTAATGACTTTCTCACTCCATCCATACGGCTAGAGAAACTGCTCCCTCACCAGCTGCATCCCTTTATTTTAGAGAGACAAGGGGGAGGGGGAGAAAGTGCCAGCCCTCTGCATTTTCCTTTCTTCCAAGGCCTCCCAATAAAAAAGGAGAAAGGTATAAAGGGAGCAAGTGTTGGTGGAGATRGAGTTTCCGTGCGATGGAGGACATGGGAGAAGTGCGGGCTCTCCCATGTGTGTGCTAGCATGAGGATGGACAAGGAGCAGACCATGGAGCTATGGAGGCTTCCCAGCTCCCCAGGGCTGCCTTTGCTGGGTTTTCTGACTCTGGCTGTTAGATTCCCAAGTGAGCAGGAWTGTCTGCTTGATGCAAGCTGTCAGCTTTGGGAAAGGGACAAGCCAGATGGGCTCTTGATCTGATACTGGATCGGGTTAGACCCCCATCAGGAAGCCCTGGCTCCCAGGTGTGCAACTTAGCCCTGTATGGTCAGGTCAGAGGTCCCAAAATCAGAGTGTGCAKGTGTTGTTGTGCTCTGGGTAGGTGTGGATGTGAGCATTACTGTACGTTGATGCCTTCCCCAGGGAGGGGAGGCAATGGGCCATGTTGGTGCTGGTAGCAGCCTCTCAGCTTGGATGCAGCTTACTCTTGGCTTTTGGGACCCCAGGAGGACATAGTTTCTTCCACTGGCAGAAATGATGATTGATCGCACAAGTGTGGGGCCAGCCTTCAYGGCTGTGATCACCACGCTGGGGTCTTAGGAGAATCAGAAAGGGTGTCTGTATGGCCAACACAACCTATTGCTCAGGTGGTAGTGGTATTTTGTGGCAGGAGCGGTTGCATCTGTCATAAAACTATTCAGTCTTGAGTCAGATCCATCCAATATTTCAGGCTTTTGCTTTGGCTGCTCTCTCCTGCCCTCAGGAAAGCAATACCTTTGAACTGGTTTTTGGAAGGAAGAGAATCAAGCTTAGGACTCGGCAGCTAAAATGAAAAAAATCATTGCAGAGGTTTGCTGGTAATCTGCTCCGGGCCGTCTGTTCCAGTCTAACATGGCTCCAAGAGAAAGAGACCAGAGCTGGAAAACACAGCCCCGGCAGCCCAGAGTACAAAGTGCTGGGGCCTGCTCTTAATCATGCGTAAAGGTTTTTTTGCCATTGAGTCTTTGCTGAGGAGGGATAGTATTAAATCACTGTTCCTGCTCCTAGTGCTTGCAGCCTGGTCCAGAGGGCAAATTGGGGCCCAGAAGCTCTAGCGGGCATTCACAGCTGCAGGATGAACCACTCCTCTTCCCCGGGTCCCCGTTGCCCACTCTGTTAAATGAYACCAATGACCTTTGTAGAGGGCTGRAGGTGTGAATGCTAAGGAGTAGATCTGAAGGGATATGGTACATAYGGTTCATATGATACACGGGATCACATGTGGGCACACCTTCCCCTGGAAGGGGCCATGCCTTCCTAACATGCTCTGGCCTCTCAGACAAACCCATCACTTAAAGCTTTTCTGTAGAAAGCCCAGGTGGGCCTCCTAGGCTAGAAGGAGAAGCATTTTTTTCCTCCCTCCGTCCTTTGCCTATAATTTGCCTTTCAAAATGAGTTGTGAATTTCAGCATTAAGAGTTGAGATCCCAGGACTCGTATCATTGATGAGACTTTGCGTCCACACGGTGGTTCCCTGGGTGGGCAGGGTATCTGCCCTGGCACTCAARCACCCGCTTTGATTCCCATCGCGTATCCGGAGAGGCGTGGAAGTGGCCGCTCGCTTTCTGGGGAAGCATCCCAGGAACGCCTCCGGGACTAACTACCGGAGCCAGATTGCAGCTCCGCAGGAGGGGCATGGAGACCCCCAGGGCCTGCCCTGCGCGGGACATTTAACGGCCCAGCACAGGCCCTTAAACCTGCAGACCTCATAAATGCTGCCAGGAGCAGGAGCAAAGGGCTGTTTTTCTCACTGCATCTTCTCCCCCCTGACCTCAAGGAGCCGGAGTGTTAGTGGAGTTAAGAGGCAGCTTTGGTTTCTTGCTCATCTTGCTTCCAGGCTCTGAGATCGGCTTTTATCACCCCGCAGGTTGCCACAGTGACCCATAAAACTGCGAAAGCACTTCCTCCCTGTGTGCTGGCCCTCTCCCCCCAAGCTCGCCTTCTCCGAGAGCTCCCTCCACACACCCACACTTCATCTCTTGCTCTAGGCCTTATTTTTTTTACAGTGTTCTCAGTTTATGACAGTTCCTGTCTTCCAGGTCCTGCAGACCTGGTGTTTTAGAGCTGCAATTTGAGAGATTCTCTGCTCTAAGCAAGTGTTGGAGCCTCAGCACCTTCTCTGGCCAAGACGCACTGGCTGGGGAGCCAGGGCAGCAGGCTGAAGTCTTCTCCAGTCTCTGAGATTAGCAAACTCTGTTAGGGGAAACTCCAGGACCTGGATATCTCTTCTCACTCTTTCTTCCCTCCGGGCTTGTGCATTAAAGCTCCATTATGCCAGTGCCCTGGGACAGTGTGAAACTCTTTTAGCGACTCAGGCTTGGTAGCTGGCACCTTTTCCTAGAATCTGCGCGTTTCCCATTGTGCTTTGGAGCCCTAAAAAATATGGCGAAGACTTTACTAAAAGAGCAGGTGCACATGCTTTCAGCCCATTTCCCGTGGACTCTTTGGTTGTAAATTCAATTACTAACATGTTTGCTAACTGGGGAATTCGGGGGCAGAAAGAATATTTTGATGATGAAATTTTTAAAATGTTTCCTGAGGACCTGGAGCAAGGATAGAGGCAGTCCTTGCTCCCTCCCCCTCTTGCTACTCCCTCCACTGGTCTGTCCTCCTCCAAATGGCTCCATTAGGATCAAAGCCTGCCTGAACTTTTTCCATATGCCCTTCTCCTATCAGATGGGCCCCTCAGCCAGGTGGCTTTCCCCAGCCTTCAAATATTATCCACAGACCTCCCACTTCTAAAAGAAACACAATAATGCTGGGCCAGAAAAGCAATTAGAGAGCAATTCACCCACTGCACTTTCTCACAAGGTGTCCTAGAAGTGAGTGTGCTGACTAAACCCGGTCACGATGAGCACAGTGTTCAGAGACAGCAGTGTTATTGGGATCATGGACTTTACTGGATTGGATGCTGCCATCCTGACTGCACAAGCACGTGTGAAGACCACAGGGGCACTTCCTTGCTGCCTGCTTCAGGTGCCCATCTYGGAGGCTGTGGAGAGCTGAGTTTGGGGCTGACAACTCCATGAGCCCTGGACAAGCTGTTGAGAAGTCTTCAAGGACATTTGCAGTGGTGGAAGTTTTTAGCAATGAACTGCTGTTTGCTAGGCAAATCTTTTGTCTGAAAGGACTGAGGTCCAGTTTCCTGTAAGTGCTATTTTACTTTCCTGAACTTTATCCTGCTTCTGCCTGCTGGCAGCTGAGCCTTCGCCAGAAAGCTGGTAAGGCACTTTGACCTACAGCAGCAGAGTGTGTTGCCACTTGGCATTTCATTAGGAGCTTAATGATTCTTTGGGTTACAGGCAAGTAAACAACCTGCTCTATGTAGTATTATTTTTATGTTAAGCTGCTGAAGTTTTGGTAAATATACGACTATACATCAGGCACCTGCAAGACAAACCATCTCATTGGAAATTTGGAGGAAAACAACAAAAATGATTAAACAGCTGAAGGGATTGACTTATGAAGAGAGATTAAAAGAGCTAAATCTGCCTAGCTAGGCTAACCAACAACTATGGCAAGATACGATAACTATCTACAAGAATATGAAGGGTATAAATCACAACTCGARGGATTTGTGTGGGGCAGCCCTGGGAGATTAACTAGGAGGAACAGCCATAAATAGAGCAAAGGGAAAAAAAAAAACATCTAGAAAAGATCTGGTGAAGATTCRTCGGCGAGAGAAGGAAAGACTCCTCCAAGAAATGGCAGGAGCCGTTCCACAGCCTTGGGAAGAGGCTGCCAGGAGGAATCCTGGCACTGAATGGGCACCYGTGACCAGACGAGACCTGAGATATTTAGCTCTCCTTTCAACTTCTGAAAAAGGCCTAAGAATTTGATTGCAGAGCTGGAAATTTAGCAAAGAAATTCGGGGATTCATTCTTGTGTCAATAAAATATGGTCCCAGAAAAAGAGACCTTTGTGTTTCTCAAGCAGCCGTCACGGAATATATGTAACTTCACCTGCTCTCTCAGCCCGACTCGTTCCAGGAGGGATGGTACTCACTCCCTGAATATGGTCTGTTTGGTTTTGGTCCACAGCAAAATAAAAGAAAATATGAACTGTGGAAGTGACATTTGGTACACCCAGGTGCCAAGTACAAGATCTGAGCTATAACTCAGGTATAACRAAACTGAGCAAGTGAAAGCATGCATTGCTGTTTTTCGTGGTGAAACCTCCACTGAAACGCGAGTTGCTCCCCTTGATCCCCCGGTGCAGTGCCTACTTGTGAGCAGATGCCTTGCAACCATCGAGACTGCTAACGCGGGACCCTGGCAAGAGAGGGAAGAACCTGAGGTCTCTGGTTGACAAGTCCCAGTCTGATGTGTGACTAGACACCAAGTACGTTAAGGAGATAACRGCAGCATTTCCTTTACCTCAGTACAATGCCAATGGCCTTTAAGGAATAAAGGGAAAGTTTCTGGCTGCTTTTGAGGATGCCTCGATCCCACAATCCGCTACAGCTAATCAGGTTTTAAAAATATTTCACCTGCACAATTTTACAATGAGGGTTTACTCCCGCAGTAACCCCTCCTGCCTGGTACCTGCTGACCTGCCGTATCCCCATCACCCAAGGCGGCTATCCCGGGTCTTGTCCGGGCTGCTGCACCCCGGGCACCCAGCGAGTCTGGATACGACGAGCGCTTGCAGCCTGGGCGCACAAAGGGCGCTCGCGGCAGTGCCGAGGGGCTTCCGAGCGGGCGGAAGGGAAGCGGGGAGGTGGGCGCTGTGCGGGGCACTCGCGGCATTGCCGCGCTCAAGCCACAGCTCCCGACCTGCTCTAGTGAAAATTAGTGGAAATTCCCTTCGATCGTAGTGAGATCTGGATCGGTGTAGAACTAAGAGAATAATTTGCACTGAATAATTCACTCAAGACTTTKCTACTCACAGCAGTTCATAACTCCTCATGTGAAGCAGTATTTGCATTTACTGAAATAACTGATAATAATAAGAGTTGTGCGGGTTCCCTGTGATTGCRTCTCCCGGTACTCCTCTGCTTGCTGGTTGGATGTGTTAATAAATGCTGGTGCACACGTCTGAAATCTGGCAGCCGTGAGCACTGGAGTAGAGGGAGGGAGGCTGGGCTTTGCCACTGGCTTTTTTTCTTTTTTTCCCCCCACCCCCTCTCTCTAATGTTTGTATATAACAAAAGCAAAAAAGAAGCACAGGAAAGCTGCCCAGTAGTGCTAGGAAAAATGTGTTTCCTATTCCCTGTTGGGAATGGTTGGTTTTAGGGATAGGCTGCAGCATCTTTTAGGCAGTGACCTTTGAGCACTTTCTCTCCAGCTGGTTATCCCTTGTCTCACCTTCCCGCATTGCTCTCCCGTCTTCCAGGTTCCTGGCCACTAGAGTTATTGTACATTGACAGTAGGCCAGGACAGCTCAGTTCTTTAAATGGTAATTTCCCACGAGGTGTTCCCAGGTCTCTCATTTCTCTTCTCACCAGCCCAGTCTTTGGCTTACACTTGCAAATGACAAATTATGCTTTTGCCTCTAATTCCAGCTTCCCTGGCATCCTCAATTGAAACAGCCCTCTGTAAAAAGCAGCAGGTTCTTTGCAATCAGCGGGAGGTGGACTTTTCCTCTCCTTTCTTCTCCCTCCCCCCTGCCTTAATTGCAGCCCAACATGGGCTTTCGAGGTGTATTAAACATACAAATTATTCTGCAAAGCTTCATGAAGTGCTAGTTACCAAGGCCTCTAATGGGAAATGACAGTGCAACCAGAGAAGCTGTTAACGTCAAAGTATTGTCTGAAATTGCTCTAGAAACATTATCATTTTGCAGGCGTGGTGCGTGGGACCGGGTGCCTTTCTGCAGCCGGTGGATTCACCTCTCGGCAAGACCCTCTCACCACCCTGCACCRTGCTTTGGGCCTGCGTGCTAGAGGCATCGCACAGGGATTTGAGGAGGATGAGAGATTCTTTCTGAAAAGCTCCCCCCACCTGCACCTGCGATATTGTGTTCATTCCTGGAACGATATTGACGGATTGGAGAGAGTTCAGAGGAGAACTAGGAACATAATCAAGGAGCTGGAGGGCATGATTTATATGGCAAGATTAAAAGGCCTGCATAATAGCAACAATAATAAGCGCTTGCAGCTCATAGTGTTTTTCATCTTTGCACTCAAACGAAGCTAACATATACTACGCCCAACTGCATTAAYAACTTAACTACATCTAGTATGGCCAGCTGATAGCAGCAGTGGATATGAGAACCATCTGCAAGTCTCCTTAGAGCGTAAATGCCAAGGAGGGAGGGGAATTGTTTAGGTTAGCCCAAGGGACTATAATGAGTAATATAAAGGCATGGAAATGAGAAAAGGAAAACGTAGGCTGAGTATCAGGGAAATTTTGCCGGCAGTGCAATGTAATAAATGAGGGACTGTTGACATCATGGAGACCTCTTGCAGGAGGGATGGGATGGCTTGCGGTAACATGCAGGTTTCTAGGAGGACTAGTTTCCTCAAGGGCTTTTGGACACGGGTGTTGGTGTGGGATGTGCAGCTAGTTATGAGTTCTCYGGGGCTGCTGGAGAGAGACAGAGAAGGTTTGGGTCTTGCTGGATGAGCACTGACAATGCAGAGAAGGTGCCTGTGATGATGTGAAGGTATCACTGACATCTGGGCACCTGGCTTACCCCACTGACGCCCTGAAAGGGTGCCGACGGTCATCCTGCGTCACCAGGCTCCAGTAGACTCGTCGGCACACTCCTGGCAGGGGTTCAGTGGCTAGGCTCTCGGGATATACGTGGTGTCTCCTGTCTTCTTGGCTGTGGAGTGTAAACAATTAATATCTGTGGCTGCAGTTACAGCCAGCACAACCAAGTTCTTCCTTCTGAAGCAAATTTCAGTACCAGCTCAAGGCAACGTGGGGTGAGAAGCTGAGGGCTGGCAAATTGCAACCAGAGCTGGAGCGAGAGAATAAAGCCCTTTCATGTAAAGTGTCCCGTGTCTCCAAGGCATCCTATTTTTAAATTAATTAAGAGAAATGGAAGAACTCCAAAAGAGTTATGGAAACTTACACAGAGTTAAAAATAGGACCGTCCCTATGCCGTGTCATTTCAGCAGCCCCAACCCAGGTTATTTCTGTCAGTCTGACCGCCTGCAAGCTGTGCACCCGGGACCGTGTCCGTGTTACCTCAGCAAGGGCACAACCTGTGCTCTCCAGCGCTGGTTGGAGCCAGGGTGCTTGGGCTAACCCCAGGCAGCCTGTCTCCCGGGCTACGCCTACAAGGGGCGAGCAGCCCCTTCGCAAAGACGTGTTATTGTCCAAGGTGGCTCTGGGAGAGTTAATCTGCTTGTGTGCATGGCACAGACAACTCCTGGATAGGTTTGCTCTGACCGTTGAAAGCAGCAACTCCTCTCATTCCGTCGGGGGCCAAATTCAGGGCAGGGCATGAAGGGATTGTGTCTACGGGAAATGTCCACCTATTTTCTTTCATCAGTTTTTCCCTCCTGCTCCATGCTGCTGGATTTTATTGGCTGCAGCAAGGAAGGGGACTGATAGCCGCAAAAGGATTACTGAACTGTTCTGGAAATCTCCTGTACTGAACTGAAAGTGGAGGTGGGGAGGGAGGAACGGTTCTCCTGCCTTTTGTGCAAACCGGCTTCGAAAGGGGGAGGCAGAGACCGTGGGGCCTGAGGTCCTGGGGACCACAAGCGATGCAATCCAAACTCTTAGCTTCTGCCCTCCAAATATGCTGCTTTTACAGACCCAGATCTAGGAGGCGGCGACGTCATGTCCTTCCAGCCGTGACCCCTTCTGTGCTGAGTTACATCCAACCCCTTTCACCCCTTTCCTCCCCGAGCTCAGGCGAGCCTGTGCCAGCCGCACCCCTCCCCTCCGCGACACTGGCTGCAGGAGCCAGCGGGCATGGATTTATTGCTCCATTCCCAGTGCATTCTCCAAGGAGGAAAGCGAAGCCCAAGGATCTAAATATAGGCTAGTGGAACAAAGGCGAAGGAGGTGGGAGGGGTGGGTGTTCGCAGGGAAAACGCCCGTGCCTCGGCAAGGGGCGGGCTGCATTCCTGGGGACAGTGGAAGCGGACACGGAAAGTTCCTACTAACAGTAATTCGACAAAGCAGAGGGGGAAAAAATAAAAGAAACTTCATTTTACAAGCTCACTCATTTCGAGCTACACAGAAGGCTGCAGGGGGGAAGATAAATGCAGATCCAGTCAGAGGGGACCARGGCATGGCTCAGGTCTGCAGGAAGATTTAGGGCCTTGAAGTCCAAAGGCAGAGTTTGATCGTCACACAAGGAAAGAAAAATCTCTAGGAGTGGATATCACGTTAAACAATGTGTTGTAATAAGTGTTTTATGCTTTAGAGGAGTAGAGAGAACAGTGAAATCCCCCGTAAGAGCTAATTACTGCAAATTCCTTTTCAATAAAACAAGACAAAAAATCCTCTCTTAATGGAAAAATCCATTTAACGTTCAGATGAGGTAACTGCAGTTCACGTCCTCATCGTGTCGTTATTGCGAGTCAAATAGGCTTTCCTCGTGGCTGGCCGAGGGGAGCCCAGGCTCGTCCGCGGGACGTGCCGGGGTGCGAGGCAGGGGTTTTCGGGCGCCAGGCGGCGGGGGGAGGAGGTCTCCGGGCCCCCAGCTGCAGGGGCAGGCTTTCAGCACTTGCGGGAGATGCTGAATCGTCAGACTGAACCCTTTTCTTTCTGTAGAAGAGACCGGTTGTTGGCAGGGCAGATCCGGTCGCGGCGCTCACCCAGGCCTCTCCAGAAGCAGCGAGGATGTGGTGGCCTCCCTGGGTATGCACGCCTTGGTCCCCCCCCGGACGGAGGCGTCCGAGTTGCAGGGAACGAGGCACGCGAGTCCCTCGGCACTCCGTGAGCCCGTTCCCGCTCCGGTGTCCAAGAGGCCTCGTTTGGTCTCTGTGGCGGGCTGCGGGCAGTGTTGAACCCGCGGCCGAACAGCAGGCACGGTGCAGAGGAGCCGCTACTGGAAGGGACATCAGCTGCTCCTGCCCCTCACCGCTGGCTACCTGCGCTTTCCGAGCGCCGCCGTGCCCGGGTCCCTCGGCGTGCTGGACCTAGCTCTGTCACCTTGGTCAAATTCCAATCTAATTAAAACAAAATAAAAAATTGAATTAGGAGTGGATTTGCATCCATCCCTCATACTCTGTATTTCCCTGTGATTTGAAATGGGGCCAGTTTGGTGGATTTTTTGCACATGGGAGCAATATATTGAATTACATGTATGTCCAGTGCTTGGGAGAGATACATTTCTTTTCCACATGTTCATGCAGCTGCGTGACCCCAGGAAACCCAGCAGTGGGGTCTGTCTTAGGAGACAAACAGGGATTGTTTTGTGCGTGCGAGCGTGTCCCTCCCCCTCCGGTTTCCTCAGCCTCTGTGTGTGCGTGTGCGGGGGGAGCATTGCTCCCCACTGAACACGTCCGTATCCCACTGCAGCAAACAGCAGGACCGCAGGGTATTTATTCACCGCGAACCCGCAGGGTGGAAACGCACCCGCGGCTGCCGGAGGGGCTCCCGGGACRCCCGGGCCGTCGTGGCCTCGGGCCGTGCGCGGAGCTCGGCCCCGGGCCCGCGCTGGCCCCCCGGGCGGGCGCCCCTCCGCCGGCGAGCAAAGCCCCACGGAGCAGATATTCCCTTGTGCCATCCTGGCGAGACGGGAGCACCCGCGCAGCTCCTCTCCTCTCCTGCCCACCCCTCGCGCGCTCCCTCCTGCCCGAGAGCTGCCCGACACTTGCCCGGGGGTTTTGGCCGGGCCGGCGGCAGCCCCGGGGCTGGCGGGGAGCAGGAGCGGGGCCGCGGGGCTCGGCTCCGCGGGAGGGACGGCTCGGGCGCACCCCTCAGCACCCTCCGCCGCGTGGGGCGCGCTGCGCAGAGCCCCGAGCGGGATGCACCGCGGTGAAAAGGGGAGGAGAGCCCCACGCCGCGAAAACCGTCTCGGGAGTGCCCGCGGCGCGTTGCAGCTGCTGGCAGTCAAAGGGACCCGCGCCTTTCTTCGCCGGCGCTGTCACTCAGCGTCCCGCAGGCTGGCCAGAAGGAAGGAGCCTTTGTTGATAAGATCTGGGGCTTGAGAGAAAATAAAAGCAGAGGGTGGAAAAGGTTTCTTTCTTCTTCTTCTTCTTCTTCTTTCTTTTAAAGAAAAACGTAGAGTAAAGAAAAATGTTTGTAGGGTAGAAACCTGTTTGATGTGGAACATTGCTACCCAAACACGTTGTTCCCTGAACAGCACGCCTTGCCACTTACTGAAACCTGCTTCTTTAGCGGGTCTCCAGCATCTTTGCAAGCTTATTTCCCTAGCACTGACTCGAGGCAGACCAAAGAGAAGGACAGGGCTGGTGCTTGAACCTCCCAGGAAATCAAACRCAGGCGGACGCCAGCGTCGGCTCCAGGGTGATGCGAGGTTAAAGATCRCACGTGCCCTGGGTCCCGCTCACGGGGATGCTGCACTTCAAGCGAAGCTCCTGGCCTTGCGGAGACCTGGCTCATGCAGCCATCCCCAGCTTCTCCCAGGCCCCAGCTAAGCTCTGGGGAGGTTCTTCTGGGTCCCCCCCATCGCTCTGTGCAGTGAGACAAGGCCGGGAGGTGAGATAAAAGACAGAAAACTGTGGTGTGGGCAAGTGAACTGAGGCTGCTCAGAAACCCCAGGGACAGCCTGAGGCTAATGGGATTAGCTGCTGAGCTTTGCTGATCTGCCAGAGGAGGAGACTCTCAGACCACATTATCACTTGTGCAGCGCTTGTAGCGCTTGTCTATAAATAGGAATTTTAAAGCAAGGCAATTAATCATGGTGCACACTACTGTCTGGATGGGCTTATATTGGTTTAGCAGCAGGGATATTGGTGTAGCATCTACTGCTGTATTTACAGGTTCTGCCTGCACAGGTAGACACAATTTTGAGATCCATTTTGAGTTGCACTTTGAGCATGTAGTGTGAGTTTGGGTTATTCTGGTTTAATGAGTTATTACACATCAGCTGAGCTGCATTAACTAACTGGATACAGGTGTCCAACCCATGGCAGCTGCGGGGTCAAAGGYGTGCAAGTCACCGGCATGGTTTAACCTGTTTGATTCCGCGTTTGCAGTAGGCTCAGAATCCATACAGGATTAGTTATCCTCATTAAATATATAAGCAGTAATATTACAAGCAGTGGTAACTTGCAGACATCTGCTCTGCCCTCTAACCCCGGACAGCCGTGCGTGGAGACCTGACCTCACAGCTCTCAGTAAGTCACAGCCCTCTTTCCAGTCTCTGCATCCCACCAATATTAGCTTCTTTTCTTCCTGAGGAAGGAAAGGGTCAGCCCATGGCCCTAAGCAAAGGAAGTCATTTTCTGCTCATCTGCTCAGCAGTTTTGCCGCCACCTGCAAGTCCGTCTTTGTCCCTAAAAAGGTGAAAGTTAGTCCTGGAAAACGTTCCTTGTTGCACTGCCCGGGCAGAGGAAATACTTTGCACGCAGGCCAGCAGCGTCCCGGYGCCGGGGAGGTATAACCGAGCGGGCAGCGCTCCCCAGCGCCCCGGATGTGCCGCCCGCCCCTGCACCGGCCGCTCTAAGACGTCTGCACWCCCCGGGGAGGTGGGAGAGCTCCTGGCTTGCCCACCGCTGCTATCGYGGGCTGGGCGCCGAGGGGCAGCGGCGAGCGGCGCTCGGCCAGGAGGCGTCTCCCTCCGGCCAGGCGGCTGGAAGCCGCTCTTGGTGGGAAGCCACTTTGGGCTGATAGTACAGGCAGGGCCATATTGGTWTCAGTCTGTTCTGCAAAACACTAACCAGCATGTGCAATCTGTGAACCCCCTGCTTGACGAGAAATGCTAATTGTGTGAGAAGGACCTGCCAACAGCCCACAGTATTCAGCGTGAAGGGGGTTTATTAGTATTATTACTATTGTTCTGGCAGCTGCAGAGCAGCGAGCCCGTTCGGTGGCGGCCGCCGCGGCGCAGGAGAGCAGGTCTCGGTGCCAGGCACCCCCCGCGCCTGGAGGGCGAGCACCGCRCGCAGCCGCCCAGGAGGAGGAGGAGGAGGAGGAGGAGGAGGAGGGCGACAAGCAGCTCTGCGGCTCRCTGGAGCCAGCACCTCCCTCGCAGGAGGGGTCTTTCCTGCTCCCCCCAGTCCSTGTTGCAGGTGAGGGCTGGACACAGCTTTTTTCCCTGGGAGAAAAGCAAGAGGGCTGAAGTTGTCAGGTCTGCATAAAGCACGAAATGAAATCTCCCCCTTCCATTTCACTACAAACTGGCATTTTTTTTTAAAGATACACAGAAGCAGCTCACTCAATTTCTCCCTGTTATCTCATGTCTGAGAGCCCCCTAAAAAGAGCCCCCGGACCACCGCACGGGGTGCAGGGAGCGTGAGCACGACACCGAGCCGAGCAGGCAGCTCGCCTTGCTGCCGGCCGCGACGTGCGAGCCCGGGTCGCGGCGTGGCCCCTCGGCACGCGGCAGCGGCACCGGGCCACGGCCGGGTCAGGCAGGTGGGAGGGAGGAGGGTGCAGGGRTGCTTGGGACAGGTTCGGGACCGGCCACGCTCGGTGCGGCCGGTCCTAGCGATGCAGGATGTGCGTGGYGTAGCTGGGATCCGGGGTCACGTCTCCTCCTCTTGGCAGGGCTCGTGTCTGCAGTCGTGAGCAAGGGACTGGCTTCTGCCTGCCCTGGCGAGAGGCCGTCGCTGCCAGCCAGGAGCACCCGGCCAAGCCTGTGCCAGATGTTCCCCGGCCTTATTCTGGCTGCCGGAGGCTGCGGCTCTTGGAGCTGTGCTGGCTCCCTTGGAGCCGTTGCCCTGCCAGACAACACGAAATGGTCACACGTAGAAAATGGCAACCAAAGGCAGCGCCCGAGGTCCCGGGAGCTTGCTGGCTGCTGCGCTTCGCTGGCAGGCACTGCTCTGGATCAGTCGCAAGGCGCGCCGAGGCCAGGCAGGAGGGTTTGCAGCTTGCGGCGGCGTGGCTCCAGCAGGCCTGGCAGGGGCCGCTCCAGGCCCAGTCCAGGATCCTGCAGGCTCCCTGCTGATGGGGACGCACTGCTGGAAAGGGGGAAGGAAAGAGAGGAAAGCAAATGCAGAAATGGAGAAAGATTTTCTTTGTTGGGCCTGAACGCATCCAGAAGTAGCCGCAGAACTAGCCTGGACATAGCCAGAAGAGGAGACCCATTCGATTCCTGGTAACTCAGCAAGTCAAAAAAAAAAAAAAAAAAAAAAAAAAAAAAAAAAAAAAAAAAAAAAAAGCTGAAGAGGAGGAAAGACTGATTCTAGCTCCATTTAAAAGAGCAAAAGCCCCATGTGGAGCAAAAATATGGTTGCCTTTCCTGTTTTTTATTTTGTTTTGTAGGAGAAAATCAGGGCTGTATTTTGCAAAACCATCCTGAATTCTCACCCATGGTCCTGGAAAAAAGTACTAATGTTGGCAGATTTTGTGTTTTTCTTTCTCTTCTGGCTTTGCCAATTTGCAGAAGGGCAACCAGATAAAGTTTGATAACTTTGAAAAGAGAAAGAGAGAGAGAGAGAGAGGTGAAAAGATGTCCCAGGCAGCCAGTTCCCAATACTCCCCCTCCTGTTTCTGAGAATAAATGAAGTGCTCTTCATTCCTTGCTCGTCTGCCACCCTCCACTGAGTCTGTCATGGACTCATCTGTGTATAAATTAGCTTTTCACAGTAACGCCGTGTAAAATTATTTCTGTCATCCTTTTATCTGACCGGTTTATCTCGTCAGCTTGTCAGTCTTAATTCTGGAACCTTTCTCTCTCCTCTTGAGTAGATGGAAGCCACCTAAGTTGCCCCTGCTCTGCTAGAGAAGGCACTGAGCCCTCCTGGAACAGGATTTGCTTAGCATCCTTTATAAATGCTGGGGTATTTAGCATTGGTGTTGCCCAAGGTAACAAACTTTTTCCCACTGAGCAATGTTTGGAGCCCACTGTTGCAGCTGACCAAGGTGTTTATAACAAGTCTGTCTGCTGACAAAACAGAGCGGAACAGAGCAGCACAAAGACTGCCATTTTCAGAACGTTATTCATTGTTCAAAATTAGGCAATGACATTTATTGGGATTGGCATGTGGTAGGTGACCCACTGCTTGGAATTTGAGATGTGCTGCAAGTGGTCACATCAGTTGCATGGTATTTTCCCCTGACAGCAACGCCTTTGCATTCCGGCTTCTGCTGCAAAGGCTTATGGAAAAAGCATTTAAAAAAATCTATTGTCTGGGACTCTTTGTGCTTGCTTGCATGAGCGCTGTTGGAAAAAAAGAACCCAAAAGGGATGCAGCTGGAATATATTAATTAGAGATTCCAGATGAATAGTCACCCAAGTCCTTTTACCGCCTTATTTCAGCTCTGCACGTCATACAGCTTTTGCTGAGGACTGAAGGTTGGGCAGGAGCAATGCATGCACATCACGCGGCTGCCGCGAATCCCAGAGGTTGCAGGCTACTGCCTCRATGAGGGTGCAGACTGCGATGTCTCAAGGACTCGCCACATCGCCCTGCGTCTGGCTGTGGGGGCCTCCCAGGAGTAGTATCCTGCCCTCCTTCACCTCACTGGACAAATGCTTTTGTTCCACCTCCTCCCAAAAATACTCCAGATTCCGTCCTTTCTCACATCTTGTTCTCCTCAGCATCCTTTTCCCTCCTTCTTGCTGCTACTTTCCTGGGCTTCATGGTTATCTGGGAAGCCATGGGAGAGGAGGTGCACCAGGACTTTGCACAGGTCCTCAGTGTGGACACACCAGGGACAAGCACCCATGGATCTGCCTAGTCCCTAGGTGCCATTAGGCCTTTTTCTCTAGATGCCTAGAAAGAAATGTTCCCTCTTGTAAATTCCTTAGTGCTGGGGCTGGGTTGGTGTTAAGTGTCTACATGGTAGGAATCAGGCTGGAAGGTCCTGGGTCACCCAGCCCCACTTGGCTACTGCAGCCAAATGTATCCTATAAATCTGGTCATAAATGCCTGGAGCTCCATCTCTAAAGGAGCACGATTGCTTCTCCCAAGCATCCTTGCGAGACAGTTCCTCGGCCTGATATAGCTCCCTGCCTCCCTCTCCCTCCCATGTTACATTGTACTTTGATTTTTAACAGTTGCTTGTGACTACTGGTTCCCCACATTGTTATCTGTTCTCTTTCTCTCAAAGAAATATTGTGGGTTGTAATTCTGTCTGCTACATCTTGCGAATATTTCTGGACTCTGAAGTTTCCTGGCTCCAGATGTTCTGGACAGACCAGAGGGGAAAAAAAATCAGCATTAATAAAAACCTTTTGAAAATAAAAAGTCATATTGCACAGTAGTGACATCATATCTGTGAAATATGACCTGATGATGTCACAGCTGTGAAATGAAGGATGATTGTCTCTTTTTGGCAAATGCTGGCTCTTTGGGCTAGACCTGTTAAATAAATGCACATGTACTATAAATATGTATATTAAACCCAGAAGTCATGAACGCTGCCTTGTGGTCACCTAGGTCAAGAAACATGACAAGACAGAGCTGCTGATGGGGTTGACGTTCCCTGACAGCCACTCTGTCTATGACACCGAGGTCAGCAGGGAGAACCAACTGCCTAATATTTTCCTACCCTGAAATCTGCACTGTGCGCTGTAGGGCAAAGGGACTGGAGCGGCCTTCTCACACAGTACCTGCCCTCCAGTACTTTCCTTTCCTGCTTGGAAACTTTCGCATTGGAATGAAAACTGTGTCATTCASCTTTAAATGCCACAAAGCCTCACAAACAGATTAATCATCCCTCTCCGTATACAACCAATTGAACGGCTGACCAGGTGCATTACGGTTTTACTTTGCTCTCCTCAAAGCATTTGTTCCTGACTGTTGCTGGAGACAGACAAATGGCTTTATAAGACCGTTTATCTGAGCCAGGACGGTAGACAGACGGCACTGGGCCAGCCAGCAGAAATGGTCTGATGGACCATTGCCGTTCCCACGTTCTCACTGCTTGCTGGAGCCTCCCAACCATATCGGTATGAGTGAGCTAGCTCATTGCTTTCTGCGCTACAGAGGAACACGGGCCTGTGCATGTACATCCTGCAATAGGACCTTTCTCCACTGGAGATGGACCGTGTGCTGTATTGGAGGTCATATATTTGTAGCAGRAATGCAAGTTTTACTGCACTTGCCAGTTCAGACCATTACAGCATTGTTTCTGGGATCTTGCACTAGTGGTGGCTGCCTCATAGGAGCCAACCATTCCCTTTCCATAACTCACACAGCCGCCTGTACCAGGCGTATTTGGAAAAATAAATCCCTTTTTGACCCCCTGACAAACAACTTACCCCTTAAAACTTACAGATTCAGTTACCCTCCTCATTACCCTAACAAGATTGGCTGCAAACATTACTGCCTTGGCTATCTTCTCTTACACAATATATTTAAGCTATTCGAAGCAACAGTCTATAAAATATCTGTACCAAATTGCCCAGTTTTCATAATCTTGAAACTACCTGGCACTGTAGTGATGCCGTATCTATTACATGTGCGCTTTCCTCATCCACACATATATTTTACATATGTGTGCAATCCTTTTATGAAGAAACATGTTACTGTGCCATGGAAAAGGTCTATTTTTTCCATATGGGCTGTGCTGACAGTGTCAAGCTTTTAGTTTAAGCTCACAGCATGCTTTTTTAATTTGTCCTTTCCTCTTTCCCTTTTAGTCCTATTGTTCACAGAGATGTTTCTACTACTAAGAACGTGCAAAGCAGGAGGGTGCTGTCTGCCAAGGTGTCGATAATTGATATTGTGAGTGATGTGAAGCTGATTGGGAATTTTTTGACGATTTTTGTTTTTGCTGGAAAATGCTAGTTCACTGAAACAGAAACTTTCATTTTTTTCTTTTTTTTTTCTGGGAAGGAATTAGTTGGGATGGGCCATTTCAACTACAAAAGTTGGAGGAAAAATTGCCTTTGAATTTGCCAGGGGGTTTTGTTTCGACACTTTCAAAATGAAAATTTCCTGGTCTTCCTGCTTAACATGGGCTTGTGTTTCCAAAAATATGCCAATCATAATAAAAAAGTAGAAAGAGGAAAGGCAAAGGCTGAAGCAGAAATGAAAAGCTGGGACCAGCCTGTACTAATACCGTTTTCCTATATTTTAGTCAATCAAAACGTTGATATTTTTATTTTTTAGCCCAACGTAGGGAAGAATTTTCTCTCTTGTTTTGTTTTGCTTTAATTTAAATTTTCACGAGGCAGGAAACTTTTTGACAGCTCTAATCAGAAATAAAAGATTTGATCCCGCAGGGAGCTGGAATACCGATTTCAGAAACACCGCACAAGAGACAGACACCTGCGCGCTTGTTCTGGGTGCCTTGCGGGTTTAAAGGAAGGTCTGAAGCAACAGCACKTGCGGAAATTCAAACGGGATGCAAGACCGAGGTATCTTTTAAGGTGTGAGAAAGAGCCTCCAAAGGGGCAGGTGAGACGTTTAATTCTAGATGGCACAAAGCGGAGTAAACCAGCCCCGCGTGCGTGGGAAAGCCACACGGTTATGGGCGCAGAAGCGTCCTGCAGCCCGCAGCCTGCGAGGTCGTCGCCCYGGGGCGGCGGGGCAGGCGAGCCGGCCCCCTCCCTCCCCCAGCTGGTTGGCAGGGCCGGGCACGGGAACTCAGCTGCGCTCAGTCCCCTCATACACGTGGCACCGGCAATGGGAACAGCAGTGGGGACCCCGACCAGCGCCCGCCTCGGCCGCGGCCGCGGCGCGGGTGTTGTCTGCGGCTGCTCACGCTCAGATTGCCGCGGTTAGGAACCTGCAGAAATCGGCTTGTTCTCCTGCACTTATATATATAAAAGAGCCTGAAAGAAGCTCAGAAATACYCTGTGGGCTCCATTTTCCAGGATACTTCTGTACTTTGCATCCAGTTGGATGCCGGGCAAGAAAGCGTGGCAAAGCTGTTCGAATCGGGCTCCTTGACAGCACCGTCGTACCCTGGTCTGCTCGCACCAGGCATAACGCCGTGCTGCGGCGGCAGAGCAAAGGTCCCCGGAGCGCCTGTTACCGAGACGGAGAGCGCTCCGCAAGCGCCTGGGCTGGCGGCTGCTCTTTCCATTATTAACTGGACTGGAACCTAGATGAATATTTCTCTGAGCTGGAGAAATGCATTTCATTTTGCAGCCGGAAAACAGGGCCCCAGCTGCCTGTCCAGATGAAGTCCTTGCGGGTTCACGGAGGTGGCGGGTGAGGGGCCTGGGGAGCGGGAGCGCTGGGTGCGGGGGCCGGCCCGCGAGCTGGCTGGCCAAGCTCRCTTGGCCTCCTAGAGGGGCTGCAACAGGGTGAGGAAGGCCATCACCCCGGGCTTTGAAGCAAAACGCCTGCGAACCAAGGAGCAGGAGGGCGGTGGGAGACCTCACAGCTTTCGCTGCTGGCGAACCAGAGGCAACATCTTCAGTCCAGATCAGCCCATACAGAGCCAGCAGAATGGCTTCAACCCAGCCCTAACAACTGGAATCGCCAAGTTTGCAGAAAGAAATCGCAGCTTGTTGTGGTAGCAAGTGGGGATGATGGTTCCTGCCCTGCCCAGCTTTGTCTCCTTGCAGGGAGCTCTGTGCAGGCTCCCCTAGAGCAGCCCAGCCCAGCCTGGCCCCCAGCGCAGCCAGCAGCCTGCCCTGGCCCCTCTGGGGGGGGGAATTTCTTGTTCCTGCGTGGGAAAAGGCACTTGGCTGAATGATGTTCTCGGACTTTATTTTTCAGTATTGACTCAGGCATTGCAAGGAAAGTGGAGTGTCTGAAAGCAGGGGACAGGCTCCAAAAAGAAAAGAATGACCAATCCATTGGCCAGTCAATCCAGCAGCCATCGTGGGGCATCTTAGGAACAAAGAGAAGCAGGTAACTCACAGCCTGGAGATAGCCTGGAGGCTGGTCAAGAGGTGGGCTTTTACTGTGATTAAGCCATCTTGATGTCTAAACATTGCTGTTAAATTAGCATWTATTAGTTTTATAATTGCACCAGTGAAGTCAGAGCATAGTAACCTCACTACTAGCTAATTCTTGACAGTGAATGAGAATTTGGGGGCACCTGGACCACAGCATTGCAGCCCTTTCCCAGCCATGATTAATCCCCAGGAAATGTTCTGTGGTCAGGCTATTACCACTTAAATCTGTGGATGAAAATGAATCAGAGCTGCATATGACTGTGGGAAAATTGTCACCAAACTTGGATGGTTTTGCTTTGTTTCACCACAAAATTATTAATGAAGCATTGAACAGGAGACGGATCTCTGACTGTAACCTTACATTAACCCCTTACTGGACACAGTTAGGATCCTACTAGCTGTGTTCACGTGCGAGTACTTCAATATTTTAGCTCTTGGCTATGTGGAAATTTTTAAAATCAAGACAGAGAGACTGAACTGTAAGTTTTACTGATGATGGCTGCTCCGTCTGGGTGTCTGCCTTGGCTGAACTCCTGCAGTCCTCTCCCAGCCTATGCCGTGCTGTACACAAAGCCTGGTGTGGATTCTCCAGCCTTCTCTCGCATCCTTCCCAGATTATTTCTCTATCCTCCTCCGGAAGCAGAAGGTTTCCCCTCCCAGGAGGCTTCTAAGTCCAGCCAGCAAGCAGGAGTTTCCTCGAGGCTCAAAGTCTCTGCTGTTCTGCTCAGTCTCCATCCCAATGGAAGCATTGCCTTTAGCTTGTGAGATCCAGGCATGTGGTTTATGGGATGGCTGTTTGCAGAACATCTTTCTCAAACCTGGACCATGCAGGAAATCAGGAGATGTAATGAGATTCTTGGCAACATGTCTGCCTTTTACAAACGCCTCTGGAATGGCCTGCCGGACAGATACACAAGCGTAACCTCCCTCCGGCACACTAAAATGAAGGAGGGCTTTGTGAAGCCACCACAACCACATCTCTTTTGTTGGTGGACAGGCCCGAGCAGTCAGCCTGAACGCAATGCTGTGATTGTGCCATGAAACGTCAGCAGCCCACGAGGGCCAAGTGGGAAAGTGTGGAAGGGGTTGCASAGGAGATAGGCATGCGGGAAGGTAGTGAGCGGAGGGGCACCCAGATTCCGGTGTAAGGGAGGAAACACGAGAGGAGAGACAATGTAGTGATGCACAGGGGCAGAGGCAGAAGATGGGAGAGGAAGTAGACTACAAAAACCTAAGGTGCATGATGGTGGCATGCTGGTTGTTGTACGGAGCTCGCTCACCACTCGCAAGAGCCCCCTGAACGTATGCTGAGATTTAACAGCCACAAAAGTAAATCCGTTCGTACTTTACAGACGGTGCCTCAGGGACTGACACGTGTTTGGCTTCTCAGCGGGGGAAGAGGAACGTCCAGCGGAAAGGCAGGGCTGCAAACAGYGGGCTCGTCCCGCGCGAGGCGCGACAACGCTCTTCGCCCGCGCGAGGAGCAGCCACCCAGGCTGCCCCGCAAAGCGCAGGCCAGCTCGGGGCATCAGCTGGCATTTCCTCTAGAGCACCTGGGGAGAAACAGCAGGTAAAGGAGAACGGACAAGAAACACGGCTTCTGATGTTGGGGAAAGCAGCACAGCCCCGACTCCACCGGCAACAGCCTGTTCCGGGGAACTCWGTGCATCAGTGTGTAAAGAGAATTTAACTGAATAACTGATTTTACTTACAGATATATATATATACATATATATGTACACACACACACAGATATAAGTGTATGAAGGAGAAAGAGACAGAARTGCGTGTGCATATCACCTCAACTCAGAAATTTTCCTCTCAAAGCAAAAGTATATATATATATACATATTTTGAACAGTATTCATTTAAAATAATAAAAAGAGCCCTGAAAAAGGAGCAAATTCTTTGGCTAATAGGATCCACAGGGAAACTAAAAGAACTTAATAGCTCTGCAGCAAATTCTGCGTAGCACCTTCACGTAGAAGAGCGCTTAGGCAGGAGAGTTAGGCTTGGCAGGAGGGAGGGAAGGAGGAGACGGGACTGCGGGAATGAGAGGAATGAGGTCTTAGAAACTGTAAGTGCTTGAAAAATGATGTCAGGTGTCACAGGGTTACCCGAAAGGCCACAGGTCGTCGCCGTGTTGTGTTGTCCTGGTGACAGCAGAAGTCTAGTAACCCTGACAGGTTCTTGCTGCTTTTGAGCTCTTAGCTCACCATAGCCATCAATTCCAATTCATTAGGAAGAGAGACGTGTAATTTGCCTATTGTGTCATTAGCGAGCATGGATAATCGGCAGCAATATTGCAAACCCACACGTCCCAGTGGCAGAGCCGAGGCAGGCGGAGGGGGGAAGAAGGGGGAACATAAGAGAAGAAATAAAATAAAGTGGTTTTAATTTTTCAAGGAACCAGACCATTTCTGTGGGTGAGAACAGGGCTGGAATGCTTTAGTAATCTAATACGGTGCCAGGCCTGCTTCTCCGGCGCTGCATCCCTGCTCTGCGAAGGGAACACATGGAAAAAATATCGAGGCATTTCAGAGAAACGAGTATACGCTTCCTAAGCTGCGTGGCACACACATATAGGAACTGGGGCAAGGTTTCCCRAAGCTCGGTTCAAAGCTGGCTGCGATAGCTAATTGTTATATTTATAATACCTCCTGTTGAGCTCCGTGGTTTAAATTGATTTCGATGTAGTGGATTTTAAATACTATCCCACTGCTGTTTGTACTCTTTCTCACCAAGTCTATTCTCTCTCTCTTTCTCTTTCTTTATATATATGTACACCCATCTATATTTATAGATAAATGTGATATATATAGTTGTGGTTACTGTACCACACAGCTGACTTAAACATTTTTTAGAATGTGTCGTACAATACTAGATTACGTTGGCAGTATTTAAGCAATAATGGCTGAGGTGCAGAGCATTTCCTAGGCATTAACAGCTCTCCAAGAAGAGGGAAGAAGAGGTGAGGGCCCTGTCTGCACCTGAGGGGGTCATCAGCTCCTCCGCAGAAGAGCCCCATGTCAGTCATTACTGCCGTACRAAGCCCCAGATGAAAGCTAGAAGGCCAAGCGTGTGCATTTTGGTGACAGATGAGGCCGTTACAGCATTTTGTGCAGAACATCCCAAGAGAAGTGGTGCCCTGTAGTCAGATTACCAGAGTCATCTCTCAGTAGCCCATTCGACGTGTTTGAAACGTAGTAAGGGAGCATGTGTCCAAGTGTCAGCGTGGAGCTGGGAGCAACCGGAGGCGCCAGGCCTGGCAGTGCCCACTGCACCTGGTGCGGAGCGGGGTGCCCGGGACCAAGGATGGGCACGCAGCCTGCGCTCTCCCCGGGACCAGCACGCCTTCGGCCCACCGCGCGGCAGCGGAGGACATCCCTGGCCAATGTCTGCTCAGAGCCAGCCCTGCTGCYGAGAAGCCCTGCAGAGGCAGGCAGGCTCCAAAACCGTTTCTCTCAAGGGCCATCCAATACGTTTTCTTGACGAAATGACTTTGAAGAATGGTCTGGCAGATAGGGCTACACTGGGACACAGTGACTTGTCTGCAGMGCTCCAGGCAGCTGGAGATGTCCCGGTGGCTGTACCTGCTCTCTGGCTGTGCCAGTACCGTGGGAACTGAGTGCCCCCTGCTCCAGGTGCATAGCCCTGCTGTGTCCTGCATGAGCTGGGGGTGAGACAGCGATCTGTGCAGGCGGGGAGCAACAGGTGACTACACAAGCAGCTCTGGGCCTTGGCTCTAGATCTGCAGAACACGGTTTCTCTGCTTCACCCAGCTGCAGGGAGCTAATGTCCACCAATGCTCACAAAAACTCATACCTGCATTAAGAAAATCACACAAATATTTGGTCAGATACCTACCTCAATTGATCTCAAACCAGAAGAATAGATTGTATCTCCCATAGTGAACTAGAGACTCTGCTATATTCTGCGCTTGCCAAATGAAAGGGCCTTGCCAGAACGAGTTAGAGGCATGCTGACAATGTGGGAGACGCTTGTAACACCATATCCAGCTTTCCTGTGTGGTCACTTTGGTATTTATCATCTATTTGAAACTTGTCATGGTGAAAACATGAATATATAGCGTGGAGGTGAGCTGGAATCATCCTGGTCTTGCCAAGATAAAGGCCACAAAGTAGCTTAGATGAAATGGAGCTTTTTAGAACAAGCTTTATTTTTAACTGGGTTTTAAGCTAATAAGACAGTGATGTGCTTAAGGTTTCTTGTTATCACTGGAGCTGCAATTATGGCTTTGCTTGCAAAACTCCCAGCCCTACTCTCAACAGGTCCTAGTCACCGCCCACACAAATTTAACATTTCCTCTTTCCATTATTTTCTGTCTCAAGAACAAAATTGGCCAGTGCTGGAAAGAAAAGAGGAAATCCTGAGTCCTTAGGCTACGTTTGTACATGGAAACCAGTCTCCTTCTGGGCTGCAACTGCGATTCATTCGGAATATGGAGGAGTATATCCAGTATTTTGTATCCAATAACACAAGGAAAATCCTGGGCAAGCTTGGGTTTTTGCATTTTCCTGTCATCCAAGGCTCTGTAAAACCTCGTGCTTGCCGTGTCATATTACAGTCATGTGTTTTGCAAAGTAGGATGAAAATCTAATTGGAGAGGTTGGCACATCTACTCTGCAGGGCATGTCCCTTGAAGAGAGAACATCCAGGCCTCACATTGTAACAGAGCACACCGATCACCAGGAGCACGTCCCTCAAAAACAGGATGAGGCCTAGTCTTGGTCATTGTTCAACAAATTCACTTTAACGAGGTCTTCTGGGAGAAGACAGATTTCTGTCGGGAGACTGGATATGCAAGATCATGCCACTACTTACCCATTCAGAACTGAAAAATGAACCTGCCTAAAGCAGCATGTGCATCCCTTTCAGAGCACACAGCCAGCCTACATACGTAAGTCCCCATCTGACTACACAACATAATCATAGAATCATAGAATGGTAAGGTTGGRAGGGACCTCTGGAGACCAGTCCTCAGCATAGCCCATACGGGGATTGAACAGGCAACCTTGGCATTAGCAGCACCATGCTCTAACCATAATCGTCCATCAGTGCTGAATCCAACACAGCAGAGCCAGCCAGCAGAGCAGATCTATTTTATAGTTTATTGTGTCAGTGTAACACACTGGTTTCTGCAGACGTGGCAATAAAGGAACAGCCATTTCCCTCCTGTTGATTAGCTTAGGTTGTAATTATAGTTATGTTGTTGGTTTAGAATCACTATAAACCAGGCCTTGCTAGGGTACACATGGAGATAGCAGTAATCCAGGCAAGTCAGAACTGGGCTACTTCCGTTCAGACCTGGATATTGTGCAGTCTCAGCTTAGACACTGCAATTCCAAGATCAAGAGACTCTGCTTTGAATTCTGTTCTCTTCTCTTCTGGTCTTAGGGAATCCTACATGATGCAGCTCACAACTGCTGACTGCATTTTCTTTGTCTCTTGATCTACTCTAGCAAACAATGTTTGTGTGACATTTTTCGGGGGGAAGGTTGCATGGCTTAAAGTATATTCATGCTGTAATATCTGTTTACAATAGCAAAAATAGGAAGTGGAAGAAGTCAGCCTCGCCTTTGTAGATGGAGGTGAGCTTTATACTGATCTTTAATTCCAGGAGAGCCTTGGACTGTCTCTTAAGAAGGTCCATCTCCTGCATTAATAAGGATTATGTTGCCAGGAGCTATGTCCATGAAGCACCTCTAGAGTCTTGGATCTAATAAATATCTTTGAAAATAAGAAGATAAACAAAGTTGGCTAATATCACAGCATAGTAGAGTGGTGCTGTTATTTTATCCAAAATTTAACAGCACAAACCTACCAGCTCTTCTTCTCTACCCTGTTGACAAACCTGCAAATTTTCCAGGCAGCAAAGAAGTCAAAGCCAGTCACAGCTGGCATCTTTCCCCCTAGTTAGCTAGCTGCCTGATCCTCCTCAGAAAGCCTGCACTAAGGAGATCCCATACCAGCAATCAATGATCTGACCTGAGCACTCCCTCCTCTGACCGCTTGAAGCCTGACCCCTTCATTCCATTGCTTAATCTGACAGAATCACTTTAATTACTCCTCTGCAATCTATTCAAATTAGAAGCACATCAATCACCAGAAGAGCCTGGGATCCAGCCCAGTCTGAGCCACAGCTGTTCCTCACAGGTAAATGAACTGTTTAACAAGAATCTGACAAAACAATCATCCTCATCTGATGGTTCGCAGCCTGACTGGCTGATTGATAATGCATACCTGACCTGAAAGGAAACCTTGGGTTAAATCATGTCGGGCATACAGAGACCTGTCTGATCTCATTCTCCAGCTAAATAAACAATACATAAGACTAGAGCAGAGGTGGCAACTCCCACACAACAGAGATGCAACTCAGATGTAGACTGTAGCTTAGACAGCAGCTCTGAGAGCATCCTTCTTTCCCTGTGCATGGTCTATCCTGCGTTGCTGGTCCTTCCAACTATCTGAGTTTGTATTCATGTTGGACATATGGCTGTGACTTCCCAGGTGTGATTTTGGTGTGGAATCTCCCATGCCTTGAATCTGAGTGAGAATGCCATTTTGTGGTATGCTGTCATAAAGCTATGAAGAAATTGCAAAACCATAATCCAGTAAATACAGCAAATTCCAAATAAACTTCGTTTCACCTTTTCCATTCTCACTTTACTCCATGAGTTCCTCAAGGAGTTCAGCAGATCAGCTTGTGGAACAAAGCACTTGCTATGGTCATGGCTATTTGGCTGTGAGCTCCGGTGCCGGATCTAAGTCTTTGACCTGCCCGTCAGGCACTAAGTGCATTTGCCAGGCTACGGAAACCAGCCTGGGCATTATGTCTCTCCCTGCAAGAATGGATCTGTCAGCTTCTCCTGACAGCAGGATTACAGCATGCAAAATCTACATGTTTGATGTCTTCCCCTGAGCTTGGACCCAATGCTGTCACTAGACAAGCCAAAAGCTTTTCTTTTTATGTTTCACCTAAATCCCAAGAAACCACTTGAGTTCTTTCTTTTTCTCCCATCCTGCTAAGCAAAGTCATCTTTCCCTGAAATACAGCAGCATGAGATAAGCAAAGCAGACCAGCTCATCCTCCCATAGATGGTGTGGTCTCAGTGGGACTAATGGAGGAGAGAATCCCTACTTGTTCTTGGCACAGGGAACACATCTCACTGTAAGATGCTTATAGAAGACAGATTTCTACAATGATGATGACAACCTAGACCTAGTGGTTGGTCTTCTTCTGTAGTTCTGCCCTGCTGCTAGCTCTTCCCAAGGTGTGCAGAGGCTCCCAGGGGCCCTGCTCTAAGGTGCTGAGGTTGCCAAAAGCATCCTTTGCATGTCTCCTTTATCACTGACTGAGGTGTCTGGCACCATTAGAGTCTCTGCTCTGTTTATTTGGTCATTTGGGGGATGGGGGGAGGGTGATGACGGTATAATTTTCTGCCATCTATGACAGCATAATTAGGTAAATATAAATGAAAGAAAAACACACTCTTGAAGTCCAGGAACTTTCACATATTTTCCCTGTTAKTCTATCTCACTGGAAAAATAAAAGCTACTCAGCATGAACATTTATTAGCAATTAGTATCTGGGGCACTTGGAACCTCCTGGGACAATCTAGGTAATTAAAGCCTCTCGTAGACTCCTCCCTCCCCCCTGCATTTTGCCATCCTGTGCTCCTTTCTGGTTCCAGTCCTGTCTTTGACAGGACATTGTGCATTTATGAACTTGGCTTGACCTGAGGCAACAGTAGTATCAGTTCAGACAGACTGTGACCAGATATCTCAGAGCAATATGCTGGCTGCAGTCTGCCCAGCCAAAGTCTCCAGACCATCTTCACCCTCTTCTAGAGTTTATTTTGTCAGCTAATCAACAAATGGAGCAATCACCTTTATAAAAGGAAAAGAAAAAAAAAAGTAACATGTGAAACCACCATAAAAGGGCAATAAAAAGATCTAGGAGTAGAACAGATCGGCAGCTCAATAGTCTGGGTCTTTACAACTACTTCACTCTGAACTTTTTTGTTCTCTACCCATATATACATGCACTGAACATCTTCTAAATCAATGCTTTGCACATATATTGAAGATGGAATCTGTCAACTTGGTTTAAGCTTAACTGATAGACTTGGACATATGTTAAAGAAAGTTTTAGGAATCACCTTTTCTATCAGGACAAGAAATACTTCCAAGATATTCTTTTTCACTTGAAGGAAGGCAGATTTTGGAGGGGAGATTTAAACCTGCAATGCTGGGACCCTGAGCAGCTGAGCATTTTGGTAGATGTCAAGAGCAGGAACTGGTACTGGCTTACTGCCTCACTCCCAGAAGATGAGCAGGGCAAAAACCCTTGAAGGGGCTACTGATATTACTACTATTTTTATAGATATTTTTACCTTTCAGGATCAGAGTTGAGGGTCCCAGTTTCTCCCAAAGAAATGAAGTGAGTATAGGTAAATGTTATGATAAGGTCCCTGAGAAACCCTCATCCTACAAAGGCAATGCTCAGAACCCTGATGTTATGTCTTAGCAGTAAATTAGGGGTGGAAGATGATTTTCAATGACTGTTTTAAATCTGCTACCTGACAGTCACAAATGAAGCTGGCTTCTGTGAGAAAATTTCAAAGTTTTACAGAGTATCTTTAAAGGGACATAGCGAAGCTAAAACTGAGCAACAGGAGAGAAGCACTTACTTTCACAGACAATGAAATGAGAAGAGAATGACAGACCAGATTAAYTTGTCACCATTTTGAACTGTAACTGCACACTCTTCTACTGCTCCGAGTATCTTACAAACACTAAGAGTCAGATTGCCATCACCTGTGTGAAACTGCACGACAGCTAAACATCTAGCCCCACGCTACAAATGGGTCTGTGCTCCAAAGCACCAAAGCATGTGTTTCAGGGCTTTGCTACATTAGACCATTTTCAGCTGAGCCAGGGGAGGAGCTGAAGACTCTCTTTTTTTCTGCCCTAATCACCACAACCCCCTTCCCTCATCCTCCATGGCCCTCAGGGAGCAGATTGCAAACACTCAGCCCTGTAAGCTGGTAATTCCAGTTTGTTGTTGTGTTCTCACAGCCATAATTTGTGCCACCCTAGAAAAAAAACCCAAGTATAATTAAGCCTGAGGACTACATTTCAGATGGATTTTTTTAGAACTAGGAGCCTCAGAGCTTCTCAGTTGAACAGGCAAAATTGAATTTTGCTGCTCTGAGGAAGTCTGAGCCTGAGTTTGTTCTCTGGATCAAGAAGAGCAAGATGGGAGAAGACCAGAACTGTGACAGAGCTGAGCTTTCTGTTCCTGCTCCTGCTGGGAGAAGGGGAAGGTTGGGGTGACAGTGAGAGCGACAGGTCCATAGCTGCAGCTTCTCACTTCCCCAGTGTCTAGGGCCACCGTGTTCTCACCTTGGACCAGGACCCCTAAATCTTTGTTAAAGCACAGACAGCATTTGTCTCAGAGAGTTCAATCTAACCATGTCAACACTGTGACTTCCTACCATTCACTTCCTCCAAAGCTGTATTCCACTTCCAGATTGCCGTGGAGACAATCTGATCGCAGACCAAACTGTTGTCAATATCATTTGAGCCCTTTGAACGTCTGCTGGTTTTCAATCTGAAATTCTAGCTTCCAGCCAAGTAAATAATTGTACATGTCACATTTATTTACTACCTCCTATAATTGTTTGCTGGGCTTTTCGGTTTGGACATAAGAGATTTTTTAAATACATATTTCTTCACACTGGTGGTGCATAATAAAGTAATTGTATAATTACTGTAGCCATAAATTTGTCACCTTGGATGTCATTTTTATTACTTAGAACAAGAAAAGAAAAGCAGAAGTGTGTCTCCCTTTCTGCACTGATGTGGTTTGTGGTCACAAGCACTTTATGGGCTGGGTTGGTTTGTGTCACTCTCCTCATTCAGGAGCTTAGAATTTGTTTTTACTTTGATCAAGTCTTTCCTCCGCTTTGAGCATTTAACCCCTTTACAAACCACAAAAACCCCATATGGGGAAGCCAAACACTGAAGACTCAGCACAAAAGAGTTAACAGCCTTCTGATCTCACCTGGAATATTTGCTAGTAAACACAGGCATGCAGGCCTGGGTTCTTGGCACTCAATTGGGGCATGCCATAATTTTGCTGGGAACGGGAGCATCAGAATAATGATGCAGAACAAARAAGGACCCCAAGCAGCTAGGACTCCTAGTCCTAGGACAGAGTCACCCACTCCCTGCTATTCCTAATGGGCATTTTTTTGATTTCATCTTAAATAATACAATAATAGAAAAGCCAACATTTTGCTGGAAAACAAAATCTGGAATTTTTTTGTCTTCACTGCTAGAAAGATTTCCCTTTTCTCTTGCATTTATAATTCCTGCTAGAACTCTCCTGGACCTTCCCAAATACACCAGGCAGAGCTATGGCAACGTTTTCAATTTTCAGGAAATTCCAAAAGTTAGAAATTTATTTTCAGTGATACTTCTGACTTATGAATGTACTGCAAATAACTTTTTTTAAAAAGCAAACTTTTGTACTGACTTTGATATTATGATGTTGCAACAAAATACGTTTCAAATTATGAAGTTAAAAATAAAAAGAACTACTAATATCACTTTGATAAATCAGTTTGGAAATTTCTGGCTGTGCTGCATTGCTTCGTTAGGACTATTTCTGCTTTTTCTTTAAATTAAATTTATCTTCTTACTGAAGGTTTCATTTCAGATAAAACAGTGTTTTCCAAGAGGAAAATATTCCACTAAACTTTCCTTAACTACTTGTAGACCCATGTCAGCAGAGCTAATTTCACTGTCTTAACGCTGGGAAAAGGTTTGAGCACTATGTGGCATCCTCAGTTTCCTCCTGTTCTCTTTGCCATCTCAACACAACTTATCCCTGTAATTCTAGGAAATATGAACTGAACTCAATATGCTGTTGATCTGCATTAGAGTATCTGGTAAGAGTGAATTTTCCCCGTTTCCAAAACTTCCACATGAAAGTCAAGAAGTATTTTAGGATTATGCCCCAGGACACAGAACTGTAAGCAAATTGAAGTACAGAGCTGGTGAGTGACTCACTCCAACTTAACACTACAAGCTGATGGTAGAACTGGACTCAGCACCCAGAAAGCTCTGTGTTTTAGTAGAGATTTTCAGATTTTTTTCAGTTTTCAGTCTTCTTTCACGGAAACAAAGACACTGTTGGTGATTCCTGTATCACGTATCTGTATATGCATTCCTTAGCCACCTTTTGTACATTTACAACAACTAATTAATGGGTTCATAGGGGATATATGGCCCACTGGTGGAAAAAGGTTCTCCCTGGAGTGGATTGTGTGCTAGCTCTGGGTGACTGCTGCAGAAAAGAGAAAACAAGGTAAGGAAAGTCTGTTCTTGTCCACCAAAATAGATTCMCTGCCACAGCAGGAAAGGGAGTAGTTGTCATTACACTACTCCTAATAGCAACTCAGACAGTGATTCCTTGAAAGACAAGGTTCACACATTTTGCCCTGTCATAGACAGGGGCTCTTTCTGACAAACTAGTTGCTGCAGCTACTCAAGAAGCATGTTTTATTCATGCCAAGGAGTGTTCTTTTGGCTGCAACAACATCAAGCAAATGCAACACAGAATGGGCCAGTTGGGTTCATCCCAGGAAATCATTTGTCTCCCCCAGGGAAGTGCTGTGCACTGCCCTTAAGCCCTCACTGATATTTAATGGTGCAAGCCTGATGCTTAAGCACTGGCCTTGTGCTGAAGTTGTCTCGCCTCTGCATTGCTTTAAGGCAACAATCGCTAGCGTTTGCAAAGGCTGTGGTGAAGGATTTGGTTAATGCAACCCCAAGCCCCTGCCCTAATGGGTTGTTAATCCATACCCAGTGCATCAAATTTGCCAGCTGACTCCCAGGGGTCCACAACATGCCTCCATCCTTGAGACATTTGCTGGCAGCTTGTGATTTCCTGGGATCCCCTAGGGAAACGGAACAGTGACTGTAATAATAATCCCCATGCAGCCCCCTCCCTCCTGACCAAAAAGCAGTTGGCAGCCCAAGTGATATGCACATTACTGGATTTATATGAAGTGCTGCTGAGCAAGAAAGATTTGAGGGGGTTTAACAGCTAGATGGGAATGAGAGATGATCTCAGTGCATTGGCTTGTGTTTTGAGGAAGGGTGAGAGCTTTAAAGTAACAGTGCAGAACCAACTTGCCAACTTTCTCTTCCTGTCCACTTGGGACAGTCAACACACCTGGGATAGTGTCAGGAGCTGCACGCTCTGCAATGCGCTGTAGGACCCTGACATGAGGAAGCTGAACGTGCGTGTCTGAGAGATTGATGCAGTTGCTGATAACTGATGCAATCTCGAATGATACTTATATGCTGGGTCTGCCCAGCACAGAGGCAAAGAAAGAAAAATGACTACTTTCTCATGTAGCTTCCTCAGCCTACAGTCCTATAGGAAGCAAGGGCCTCCAAAGATGGAAGTTTATCTAGGGCTGTAAGTGACCAAGTCTGGAAGGAAATCTTATTACTACTGGAGTTTACTAACTCTTTTGCTAGAGAGGATGATCTGTGTTAACTTTCCCTGTAATAGTAGAGTGAATTTTTGTGCAGCTGCAGGATCTGGTAACATTGGCTAGAGACAGGCTTTACCCACAGGGATTTTATGTTTTGCCTGTACACAAATCACTTAGATGCTGATTGGGAGCATCTTCTGCTGTCAGTCCATACATTGCTCTGTCAGTTCCTTAAGATTCACAGTAACCTGTCACTTTCCTGGTCCTGCTAATGTGTCTTGTACTGCAGCCCCCTCACTGCTTCTCCAGTTCAGTTTTCTTCCCAGGCATCAGCCATGCCAGTGTATTTCTGCCTGGATCAGCAATACCCTTTGTATTTTGTCATAGGCCTTCTTGGGCAAAGAAGTCTGTCAGTTGCCCAGAGCTGGAACTGAGCTCAGGGCATCTAAATGAAGTGAACTAACACCTACTAAAAAGGAAGCTAAGGGCACCCACCAAACCCCAAGCAGGTGATGAACAAGAGACTTAAATCACATTCTCCCGGGGTGAGGAGCTGYGGGACTAACCCCCTGGCTGTTCCTCACCCCTTTCAGACAGAAAACCTTTTAATAGGTCACCAGATAAAAAAAAAAGCAGCAGTGAAAATATTCCCTTATCTCCCCTGCCATGCCTGGGCTCTGTAATACAACCGATTCCTGCGATGTGCAGACCTACTCAAACAAGTTTATCTTCATTCATGGAATAGTCATACAGCAAGATTGCAACGTAATTACCTTCTCACAAACCCTAACTGGAAATCTTCACATCCAGTCATTAGCTCTAAGACAGGCAGACAAGCAATTATATCTGAATAAATGACTGAGAAATGAATCCAGGAGACTCAGCCTGGATTCAGCCACCCAGTTCAGGATGTCAGGCACAGCAGCGAGCTGCCTGTCAGGACTACCTGCACCTGACTTTCCCTTTTGCTTGCTCCACCATCACTAGTCCTGGCTTTCCCAAGAATCCTCTTAGTGACCTGAGATCTCCCCATGATCCTGCACATTGGCAAGGTATCTGCACACCTCCCCCACGGACTTGGATGGAATAGGGTGAACGAGGCAAGGCCAGGCCCGAGGCTGCAACACCTCTGGAGAATTTCCCCCTTGGCTGAACTCCTCCTTCACCTTTTCCCTTCCTCTGTTTTCTCAATAGGTTTATAAGCCTCGATGCTGAATGTGTGAAATCTAAACAGGTGAGCAATAAAACGTACGAGATCGCATTCCAGGGGAGGCAGTGGCACTACAAACTAATGGTTAGAGCACACAGGCTGCAAGCCAGGACACTTGAGATCAACGCCTGACTCTATCATAAACTTGCTCTGTGGCCTTGGAAAGTGGCAGAGGGGAAGTGGGGTAGGCAGGCTTTCCATAGAAACTGGGTTTTCCGAGAGTCTGTGGTTCAGTGGGAGTTGGCTCTTCTGAAGGGTCTAGCATCCACTCATTCCCACAGTGACACAGAAAGTCCCATATACAGTTTAAGAACAGCCYTCCTTCCACTAGGGTCATCAGCCTTCCTCACTCTCCTTCAAGACTGGAATAACATAGCTGGCTGGTTTCCAAGCCTTTCCCAATGAGGGCAAGTGAGTTGCACTGAATATATTTCCCAGTCATGCTCTTTCTGAAAGCTATTTTAAAAAGCCAAATGCAACACTTCCCCTTACAACATATACTCCAAAGGGTCTGCATTCCGTGGACCTCCTACAGGTACCAGCATTACCTACAGGAAAAAGCGTAGGGGCATAACGAAACTTTCAGCCATGGTACTCTTCACATTGGTTCAGGGGTGCTGTCTGGTACCCAGCTGGTTTGCATCCTTGCACCCCTCTCTCCATTTATCATCAAGACAAATATTTTATCTTATGTGATTTACTTAACAAAGCACAGATATTTGTAACCCAGATATTCTCCACTAGGATGGTGGAATAACAATTTTGCACCATGCAGCGCATAAGGCTTTGCGAGTATTGACAACATCCTTTATGCAGAGAGATGGTGGTGTTGGGGAGAAGGAGGAGAGGTTGTTTGATTGTTTCTGGTTGTGAAAGAAGTCAGCTGGTTACACTGGGAGATGAGGGAGGAGGAAGGTGGGGGGGGTAAGGGGAGGTGGCCTGCTCACGATGGGGATGACACTTCTGGCACCCGTGCTATACATGTGGAAGCTCGGATTCCTGGCAAGCCACTGTGCGTGGGTGGCCAGGTCTCCCTTGCCGCCGGGGGAGGGTGCTTCCTGCATGCGGCGCCTCTTCTCGCCCCAAAATAAAACAGCTACAGCTCTCCCTTTGTCTTTTGCAGAGACTTTGAATGAAACGTGTTGTTACGATGCACAGGGGAACGAGCCTCACCATATGCTCTCCTCCTCCATGCTCGCACACCACCAAAAAGGCTAACTTTTTTTGGCCAAGGATGGCCAAAAACCTAGGCTTTGTTTTGCTCACTGATAGAGGACACACTTTCCTCTCCTCCTCCGTGGGTGAAAAGCCCCTGCCCGGCCCTGGAAGGCACCGAGCCGAAGGAACCGGCGCTACCTCTCCAAAACCACGCAGTGATCAGCAGAGGTTGATGAAAACACCTGCCTYGGTGCCAGGCCTGAGGACCCGCCACAAGCCCACTCCCGCCAAGCAGCGAGCAGCGCTCCAAAGGCACGGCTAACCTCACGGAAAATTAACCTCTCCGAAGGAGGGATTTGGCACTGGGGAGGGGGGGAAGAGATGGGGAGCAGCAGGGAAGCCAACGCCAGCACCCAGGCGGGTCTCCCCGGGAGACCCAGGGCACCACGGGGACGGCTTCGCGCACAGGCACCGGAGCCGTCCTCCGCCGGGGGCCGGCCCGACCAGCGCCTGGGGCTCCCTGGGGCAGAGGGGCTGCGCGTGTGGCGGGGGGGCCGCGGCCCGTCACGGCCCGATCCAGCCGGGCGATGCCCCCTCACAGCGCAGGGGGCGGGGGGGGGCCGCGGCCCGTCACGGCCCGATCCAGCCCCGCGATGCCCCCTCACAGCGCAGGGGGCGGGGGGGGGCCGCGGCCCGTCACGGCCCGATCCAGCCCCGCGATGCCCCCTCACAGCGCGGGGGGCGGGGGGGGGGCGCGGCCCGTCACGGCCCGATCCAGCCCCGCGATGCCCCCTCACAGCGCGGGGGGCGGCGGGGGGGCCGCGGCCCGTCACGGCCCGATCCAGCCGGGCGATGCCCCCTCACAGCGCAGGGGGCGGGGGGGGGCCGCGGCCCGTCACGGCCCGATCCAGCCCCGCGATGCCCCCTCACAGCGCGGGGGGGGGGGGCGGGGAGGGGCGCCCCCCCCCCGACCGTTCCTTCACGGCCCCACCGCGCGCCTAAGCGTCTGTCACGTGACACGGCTCCTGCCCGCTGATTGGCTGGCATGGCTATATAAGCAGGCGGCGCGGCCGAAAGCACTAGAAAGGTGTGAGCGCGGGTGGGGTTAAGGAGCTTCAGCGCTTCGTAGGCCACACAGGCCTTCCCAGAGGCGTCGTTCCGAGAGAAATTAGACTGCCGCGAGATTTGTTGACTGAGCGGGGAGATAGAGCTCAGTTCTCTGTGGTCAGTCTCCCGTGTGGTAATTCCAGGTGGGTGTGTGGYGCTGGAAGCGTGCAGCCTGGACCCGTGTCTGACTCGGGGAGTCCCTCAGCACTGGGTGGTTAGCAGGAGGTTTTGGATGCTTGCTTCCCTCAACTTTTGCTTGGGAAGGGCTGTTGCATTGCGTGGGCTCCCCTACATCCCACAGGTAGCCRTGGGGCCCGTTTGCAGCAGGAGGGGGACACCTGTGATGCCAGCCATGGGCGTGCAGAGCAGGTGATGTGCCAGGGGCCTTGCAGCAYGCGATGCTGCTGCACATGCTGAGATGGGTGTGGGGAAGGAGGTGCCCCAAGGAGAGGTAACAGACATGGGTGTTTTTAGGGAAGGGTGTTGGAGAGTGTTAGGGCAGGGCTGCACATGTGTGATGGATAGACCCACAGAGCCATCCAGAAGTGCTGTATAAGCTAGGAACAGCCTGTCTGCTGAAAGGGCCATTAGAAACAATTTGTAGGGACAGGAAACTCTTGTGCTTGGGTTTCTGAATGTGTGAAGAGACTTCATAGCCTAGCACCCACATCATGCAGTTTGTCTGATGTGGCAACTACTGAGCAACATGCTTCAGCATCACGCTTCCCAGCCTCTGACGGCCTGTAGAGTAGTAACTGCAGGTCTGTTTTGGGAGTAGCAAAAGATAGCCCAGAACGTGGTGAAACCTTCTCTGGGCTTGGCATGGAAGGAGTAACRGAAAATAACGCAAGGGAAGAGCACGATACTTTATGTTGTGAAGGGAAGGCCTCACCACCTTGTCAGGGACGAGTCTATRTAAGAAAAGTCCATCTGACAGGCAAACACAGCTAAACACTTGAGAAAATGAGGAGGTTCTGAAATGCTTTGTGGAGTTTGACAACCAACAGGGAAAAATCAGGTTAAGACTTGAGTCTTGGTGTGCTTTTCCCCAGTGCTGCTGTCAAGGCACTTAAGTGAGAGTGTGGCATCACATTCAGGTGTGGCCGTCAACTATACTGCTATCCCAGGCTTCAYCCAGCTGCTTCTCATCCCTTCCCCSCTACTACTGTAAGCTGCTGCACTTCTGATCTAGTGGAATAGCTGAAGTCAGAGGGACACATTGCCCCTACCTGCATCTGAGTGCAGAATAGTGTTGATAATCCATTCCATGGGGATTTCTGCTCTTTCCTCCTGCCACAGAAAACGATTGTTTCACGGACCAGATGGATAAAAACATTGTATTTCTGGCCACTAAGCTGTGTTAGAAGGTCCACCTGGACAYGAGACACTTCCATTTGAAAATCAGTCTGCAGCACTGACTCAGAGAGTTGGCCTCTGGCTGCTCCTCTGTGGGAGCCRGAACAGGAGGAGATGGAAGATAGCTCTGTTCCCTGAGGCCTCCCCTGGCACAGGTACTACTCAGCTCACCTCAAGAGAATTCATTTGAGCACACTGCTGACTGACAGCTGTTTGCCAGTCTGGCCAGAGGATTTGGGGTGGCTCATTAAAGAGCCATCCTCTGTCCCTGATCTATTAACATCGTATCTAGCCGTTTGCTTTCCATGCACCACGCTGCACTGCTGCCTTCCAGCATACTCCCGGTGCAGATGCCTGAAAAGTGTCTTTTGTACCCTTGGGCAACTGAGAAATATGTAAATGTCAGTCTTATTTGCAATGTAATAATATTTTGAGACATTGAGGTCATAATATTATTAACCTGGCAATGACACTATTTAATCTTCCCAAGAGCTTGGAATCAAAGAGAAACACATCAAGTCCATTCCCAGGAGTGTGTCTTGCATTTGCAGTTTTATAATCAGAAGGATACAGTTTGTGTTTGTACTTTGCTGGGTTAGGTAAGAACCTTTCTTAGTCGTTTGTTTATTCAGAGGTTAATGCATTAACTGTAAGGAACCTGCTAGTAAGGGTAAAACAGGAACTCTCTGTCCATGATGGCTAACCTGTGAAAACATAAGATGGTTCAGGTTAGCACCCAAAAGTATAGTTGTGTTTTTTTCAGGTTATTTGAACATCTCCCACTGAGTAAACGGGTTGGAAGAATCTGGTGTGCATTCTTGTACCGTTTTTGTATGTCCGCTTCTGGACAGAGTGATAAAATCGAGATGCAGTTGTCATGGTTAAAAATTACCCTCTTACTCGTCCTTGTAGAAGGATGGGTAAGGATTTGGTGGTTTTGTGTTTGTTTATTCCATGCTTACTCATTTGTAGGGCTCCATACAGATTCTCGGTTGGTTATGATGACAATTTGTGTTCAGTTCTGATTYGATGTTTTTCTGCAACATCTTTAGTATGTTACCTAGGCTCAAGCTTAAGTGCTAAATTCTTTGTCCTTTTTCTAAGTCTGAGAAGATATCCAGAATATTCTGCATGCACCCTTTGCCTCCAACAAATGTGACAGTGCTAGTCTAGCAATTTTCAGGAATTTCTCGCTAATTGTTTTTTGGTATGACTATCTTAAAATGATGCTGTCACTGCTTGCACGCCCAGGGGAGGGCAGTTCTTAGGACATAATCACAAAAATCACTATGGAAACAACTATCTGGGATTTAGATGTTTCCACCCACTGCTGAACTAGGATAACAGCTAGTGTGTATGTACGTTCTTCTGTGTATTGGTTCCAGTGCAAAGTTAGCACAGGAGATCTGAAAGAGCACAGTGGACTTTGAGCTGGATGGCACTAGAGGTACGCACATGGTTATGGGTCTCACCTAAGAGACCAGCTGCTTTCTGTTGAAGTTCATAATAAAGAATCCAGGGTAGATAATGTGAAATGCTTCTGGTAGACTTACCTGACTGTGTCCTCAAGGGCTAAAGGGGAATGCAAGGGGCAAGCAGGCCTTACAGTTAGTCAACTGAATTGTATGTGTGTGTGGTTCAGAAGCTGTTTAATAGTAACACAACTTTCCTTTTTCATCTGGAAGGAAGCTGAGAGCATGAAAACGAGCAAATGCCATACTAAATTGTATTGTGGATCTTGGAAGCACCAAGATGGTGGCTTCAGAAAGTCTTCCTCCACAGGCTATGGTGCTCTCTTTCATTCCCAGTCTGGCAATCCTGTGACTCTTAACTGTCCCTGCTTCTTTCCTCAGAAGYTGCCAGGGCATCACATTTTTGTGTGAAAGTTGATTGCAGAGGACTTGAAGTCTCTAGCACATCTAACTTGAATTACTACTACAAAAAAAGCAGAAAGCAAGTTGTCCTTGCCTTGTTCCCTTATATGTAATGCAGTCAATAAAAGCTTGGAAATGACTGTAGAGATAAGAAAAGCCTTCTACATGGATCTGCCTGTGTCTGCAAATTAAAGCCAAGTTAGCCTTCTCCTAAAGGAGACTGTACCAATATTAAACTGATGTAGTACGTGATCTTTGTAAGCTCTCCTGATGCCCTTTGTTGGTCTTGTACAAGCACTTGTCTGTTTTTTAAGGCGCAAATGGAAATGATTCTGATCCCTTTCTCTGCATAAATACCAAGAGGATTCCTCTGGCTAATGTGATTACAGAGGAGACCAAACAGGGAGACGGACTCTGAGAGACAAAGCTCTTGGTTAAACAACATAGATGTCTCAAATATTTGCCAACACTTACGAACACAAATATTTACGCCAGCCGCAAGAGCCAAGGCGTATTTTTACTTCAAGATGTATTAAATGTTTCCTTGAGCATGCGGAATTTGGAAAGAACTCTTACATCACTCGCCGGCTCATTTTCCAGGCCGCTGAATACACTCACTTATTTGGCAAATCTTGCCGTTAACRTTTTTTTTTCTGATTTTACTGACTCTCTTGCTTTCCCTGAGAATCTTGTACAGGGAGGGAGGACAAACGTTTTTTTTCCAGCAAGCAAAACAGTGTATCAGACTGCAAAAATCTTACTGCCAAAGTTGATTTGTGACCGTCGCTATTCCTTATGACCCAGTCTTGTGTGTCGGGGGTGAAGAGAAGAATGAAGATGGTCACAAGTCCCAGGCAACGCAGATACTTCAGAAGACCATTGGGCCAAATGAGTTTGCTTGAACTATAGCTCAGTCCTTAGTGCATTCCAGAGACCCTGGTCTGGAGTGGCAGACATGAACTTCGGAGGTAGCCGCTGCTGTGCATGTGGGAAGAAGATTACTTGTTTATGGGGTAGTCATTGCTCCTGACACCAGGCCACAGTCCTCAAGGGTTGGCCAGTGTGTAATTACAGCCTCATGGTAAATGGCACCTCTTTTGGAGACTTGCCTTCACAAACTGAGAACCACCACCAGTGGTGCTGCTGCTATTATTATCGCTCCTAACCTTCTCCGTGGTCCAAGGAATGCCTCTGATGCTAGAAGACTGCAGGGAAGAACTCTGATCATTCTCAGACAGCTGTATTCCCCTTATAAAACAGTACCTTGTGTTAATAATAAATGTAAGGCTTATTTACAGTCCCAAACACTGACAGAGTAAAAAGGGGAAGCTGCAAGCAGTTGCCTCAACAGAGAATCACAGGGGATTAATCAGTGGCAATAAAACTTCAGTCAGTCAGTTCCCTTAGATCAAAGCAGATTAAGCAAGACAGTGGTCAGTCAAACTTCTGTCAATAACAAGGATGTTAGTTGCTGGTGAATGTTGCAGGCCCATCRTAATAGAAACTAATTGTTGGTATGGTTGTGACGCCATGGACTAGTACAAAAGGCAGAATGTTGTGAGTGAATAAAAAATCGTAATCCTTTTCAAGCTATTTTGCTTGTATAAGCTTAATAAAAATTGCACAGATGTGTTCTGTATGCATAACAGGGCAGGCTAGCTTGGTCATCGTCTGCAAAGAAAAGAGGAAGTCAGTGTGGCCTCTGCTAAGCTCAGAGATTTTAAAGGGTTCACCCTGCCAGTGAGAGAGCAGGAGCAGATATCCTGGGTGTGGAAGCACTAGACCTGGAAGGTTTTCTGCGAAGTACATTAACAGCTGGGCAGTGARTAAAATGCTATGTGAAATTGTGTGGAAATGCAGGAAGAATTTGATAAGAACATGATATTTCTCGGAGTGTGAGTAAATCTAGAGAACAGTAGAGGCTGAGTGCTTTCGGTTTTATTGCAGGTATTTTACACTGCTCTAGTAAAAGCATATTGGCAAAGTTTTAGTGGGCAGAGTGGACAGAGACTGAGGAATGGCAGGAGACACTGAAGGCCACCTTGCAGTGATACAACAAAGCCAACTGCATGGCCAGGACTAAAAATAGGAAGGAGCTGTTCTGATCAAGAGGAAAGTGAATAGAAGTTCAWGGATATTGAGAATTAGAAGTGGAAAGGGTGTGGTAAGGCCTAGGAGTGAAAAGCATTGATAGAGACAGGTGGGGGAAGCTTGCATAGCATCTTCCTACTCTTCTGCTGTCTCTGTCTGGTGCTATGAGSTCTTAACAACAAAATTTGTACTGGCACTCAAGTTCATACCCAAATATCTGATGTGGAAAGCACAGCCTTGACTTGTACTTCCAGTGCAGTTCATAGTGTGAGTTGTTTCTGTACCTCATAAAATAACTGAAATAAGGTGCTTTCTCAGTGTCAGGCATTTCCACACCATGCACTTAATTAACCTTTTTCATGCATGACTGAGAACTGAGATACAGCTATATCAGTTCACAGAAGATACTAGAGTAAATGAGGCTCCTTCTGTATGGTCCACTTCCTGGGAAAGGTAAGAGAGGAACAAATACACAGCTCTAAATTTTGGTTGTGAAGCTTTGTAATACTGTACCACCCACGACTAAGTCAGTGGGTTATGACAGCTCATATCCCTTCTGAAACAATTGGGAATTTCAGAAGCAGCTTCTTTTGGACCCAGGCCTCTTCGAATGCACTCTAACTGTATTTATCATCTCCATATTATTTTGTGGTTAAAAACAAGCTGTGTTCCTGGAAAAWGGTTCTTTTCCAAGCTTGGAGGTGGAAATGTAGGTYCCTGTGCTATGTCCCTGTCTACATTTGGCAACAAAAAGAGATGTTTCGAGGAGACAATACAGAGCAACATCATTTTACATCAGTGAGACACATACAAACTATTTTTTGGCAGCATGGTGTGGGAATTTGGCAAAGACTGTTGGTCATGAGCTATAGACTCTTGTTTACAGCAACAAGTGGCACCTATATCTATTATGTTTAGAGTGTTTAGGGGTCCTAGAAGGGAAGGTCTTGTAAAAGATAGTGYTTCCAGACCTTTTTATTAATTAAGAGTCCTTTTGAGTCTCTAAAAACGGTTAACTCCAGATGTGGATATGTTGTCCATGGTTTTGTTGGCATAGCACTAGTTTCTTTTGCTTCCTGGAAAGAGGTGGCTATTTCACACCCAAAAGGGACTACAGCAAACCATGTGCTGTTTTAGTTTGTTGAAGTGTCTGAGGAGACAGCCCTTGCTGTGGCGAATACTGCATTTAGAGATTCCTTTGATTCCTCATGGAACYGCTTTTTGCAGCGCTTGCTGGGGACCGTGATTGCAAATGAAAACAACAGCCAAGAGGAGACAGTGCTCAGTCCTTGCACCAGAACCTCAAGGACTGTAAATTAACATTTCTATTGTTTTCTCCTTGGTTTTGGAACTGAAACTGAAGCATAAGGACTCCTTCCCTCACCCAAAGGAGAAGTAAAGATAGGATTATTCCCGCCAAAAATACCAATTCTTTTTGGATCTCATTCAATTTAGGAAAAGGGAATAAACCAAATTCCAATTTGCCTGTCTCCAGTTCAAGATACACCGTCAGATCTGAAAACTTGGGTCTGGCTGTTTTTTGTTTTTTTCCCCTAGGGAGAAAAAAAAAAAAAAAGTATTCTGGCCAGGAAGCCTAAGCTGCTCATTTCTTCTGTCTTTATTTCCCTTTCCGTTCTAAGGCTGTTTTCCAGCAGTTAGGGGATGAGGACACACTATGTAAACATGGTACCAGCAGGGTGTTTGGAATTCTTCTCACTTCGGACGTCCTCCCCGCAGAGGAGGAGGCYGGAGGGATGGGGGGGTTGGGAGTCCAGGTCATAGAGCAGAGGGCAAAAGAGAGGACGGCTTTTTTTTTATTATTATTTTATTTTATTTATTTAATTTTTTTTTGCTTGCATGTCCAAATCTTCCCAGCTGAGGAAAGGAACTAGTGTACACTTTTTTTTTAAGGATTCTCTTCCCTGCTTCCCTTTTCATCCACATGTGTCAAACAGCTTTTAGGCTTTATTTCAGGGGGCCAAGGAATTTCAACTACAGGCCCAAATGCCTCAAGCGTCTTTTGATACCAAAGTTATGAAGCACAGTTCACTGGTGTCCACAGCCAGCAGCCCAGTGGCTGGTAGCTTGGTGAGTCTGTAATCTGTGGGACGTAAGATGGCATATGACAATTTCCAGACTACTGAGAAAGTTTTTAAGCATGGAGCAGTCTTAATTGGGGGATGTTTGCACCATTTTAGCATGAACTCAGAGCTTTTTGATTTCTAGAATGTGCGTGACTAAGGAGGGAGGAGTTGCCTTTTATCTGAGGTATACAAGCCCAGGAGGGACTACCTACAGTTCATCCCACTCTAGAGAGCGAAAGGAGAACAATGCCTAATGGAGAAGCAATCCGTGGAGCTCAGCTTTAAACCCCTGTCTTCCCATCTGGGACCCTTTACTGAGTTACAGTTCCCCTACAGTAAATTAATAACCACAACTATGGGAATTTCAGTATTGTCCTGTAGGAATTTATGAGTACTTCATGCAGTAACTAGACTTTGCACACTTTGCAAGTTATGTTCTTTATTGATGGGGAAACCAAGCCATGGGAAATGATGGGGCTTGTCAGTGGCAATTAGGGGGCATGGAAACCAGGAGTCCTGGTTTCTCGGCCCTGTTCCAGCCATCACTTCGACCTTCAGTGTAATTGTGTTCTTGACCTGATGGTTTGGCCGTTCATGTGAATAATTTGGCTCTGCAATGAAGCAAAGCATGACTGTGCCACAATATTTCTGATGCTTTTGCTTCTGGTTAGATGAAAGATTAGCAACACCAGTCATCTTTGTGGATGTACTTCACCATGGCAAATTACTTTCTTGACAGCTGAAGATGGAGAATAGCATACTGGGAAATGCAGTCTCTGAGCTATGTTTCAATACTGCAGATGAGCACGGCTGTTTTATGCTTTGGTCCCCTCAGATGCAGATCCTCTCTTGATTTCCCAGTAAGTGGCTTCTCACAGGGAATAATGGTCCCAGTGAAAGCCCACTGAAGTCAATGGGAGTCTTTCTGTTGACGTCAATAAATTTGGACCGGGTCCCGTGCACGCGGCCCTCCTGCTGAAGAGAAACGAGCAGCAAATCTTCTGTGTCTGCGTGAGATATTCTGTTGCATCATTCATTGTCTAATACCAGAATTCAACTGTTTTTATATTGCTACATCGACAACTGGAAACATTTAAAAGGGAAGGAGGAGAAGGGATTGACCATGTTCTCTCTGCCCAAGGGACATGGCTGTTACCATGTCGCAACATGATCACAGGGAGGTCCTGCAGCTGTGTAGTGCTTTTAGCAAAGCTGAACTCCTCTTCTTCAGAATACCCTCTCTCTTCCCCAAGGCTCAATAGTGAGAGTGTATCTGGTGGGTTAAAACACCCAATCCTAACACCCTCAGGAAGAAAGTGTTGTTAGGAGCTGAAAGAGGGCTATGTGATGAAGTTGAGGCAGCTCTAAATGTTTCCTCTAAGCRGACCCTCCCACCAGATTAGAACAAAACTGATATTTGGTATTACACATCTTTTTGATACTATTTTAAGAGCTCAAGGATTGACAGCCATTGGAGTAAGACATACTTATGCCGTCCCTCTCCAGATTAACTAGTTTTTAAGAATCAGTCTTTGAAAAAGGTAAGATGCTGCCTGTCAGCTGATCAGCAACACTGGCTTGTGAGCACAGCTGGGGCTCCAGGATCCTAGTGAGTTTAAAACTCATTTGAGACCTGAGACCTGCTGCCTTCTGCAGGGACCTTTCATCRTGTGCCATGGCTCCTGGCTGCCTGTCCTGCCTCAGCCCTGCTGAGCGTCACGCAGGTGTTGTCATGTGCCGTCTTTCGCATCCGTTGGTGGTTGGCTTCTGCTGCAAAGCACTGAAATTTTTGCAACAGAGACRGAGCAAAAAGAGACCTTGCTTGAGGGAAGAATCTTGCAGCTGACTGAGGACTGACCCTGTACAAACACGAGAGCTGAGTGGCAGCAGTCAGGACAARGTCTGATGACAGAGTGGCGTGATAAAAATGTGACCCAGCAGTACCTGCATTTGACATATCCCTTTTGAACTATCAAATGGATTATTTGTCAGTTTTTTTTCATTGTAGTAATTTGATGTCRTTCACTTCAAATTGACTGATTGATTTAATAGGTGAATTCCCCTTTAGAATAACCAACAATAGCCATGAAAAGGCGGAGGCAGGTCCAGTCGTGGTATGCTGAATGTTATTCAGTAATCTGTTACGATACTCCTACTCTGCTCCGCTCTCCACACATGCTTTTCTTCCTTGAGCCAAGTGCTACCTTGTGGCCATCATTGGATTTTAAGTTAGCCCTGTCATTATCCTGAACACAAAATCCACCATGGAATAAAAGTAAGTTCACTTGGCATATGAGGCAAATGCAGAAGCTCTTGTAAAAATGTAAAAGAATAGTTTTCTTTAAATGTGTGTATACATATGTTACATAGAGGTGTATGTATTTGTAGATAGAGACACAGAAGTGTGTGTGTGTGTAGAGGAAGGGAGGGGGTACTTTGTACAAAAGGCAAAGGTGTAGAATTTGAGGGTTGCCATGGATACAGGTCAGATGCCTTTGTTCTCGCATTGTGGTGTAGCTTAGGAAGATTAGAGATKCACCAGCTTTAGAGAAAGAGGAGGGAAGATTTTTTATTCTTTTTTTTTTTGATATACTAAGGAAAACATCCATAGTTTTTATCAAAGTTTGAAATAAAAGGCAGTAAATGCAGGCAATCTACAGATGCATATATGATTGAAGTCACAGAGACCCTGGGAACTGACTCAGTTGAGTGGCATCAAGGGAAACAGCGTCGTGGTATCGTCAYGGTCACAGACAGCCCCTGTGTAGAATCACAAAGCCGCTTGCTTGCAGTAACTCAGCGCTGTTACAGAGCCTGATATTTTCATGCAATGTCTGTGTRTATGTGTGTGAGTGTGCACACATGCGAGTGCATGTTAATGTACATGTATACTTCTTTGTTTTTCCCTTTAAAGTCTTAGAGGCTTTCTGTAGCCCCAGACTATTTGATTCCGAGCTGAGGAGGTTTCAAACCAGGATCCATATGGGGCCTGTCAGTTGCGACTGGATTCAGTTTGAAGTCCTTGTTAAATCCAACAAAAAGCCAAAGATTAGAGCTGATATGTTGGCTTTTATCCAAATACTGATCCTTGAAAGCCTGCCTTGAGACCTCCAGGCAATTCTCTCATTCCCCCCTTTTTCTTCTTGCTCGTCTTCCTTTTTATTTACTTCCCAAATTTAGGTTTATTACCATGATTTTGAAGCCAGGTAATCAGAATCATGTATGTTTTTTCCCATCTCTTTTTGGTACCAGTCCGCTCTTGGCTCTTTGTTGGTTCAGAAGGTCTGTTTTAGTGTCTTGACCACCAGCAAAAAAGCCTTGGCAAGGCTGCAAGGCCTTTGGGTAGTACTTCAAAACCAGCCATTAGCTAGCAGATGCATTACTGGCAGCCAAACAGCTATGTCTAAAAGTAAAAAGCAACATGGCTCTTGTCTGTTAACCTGGAACGGTATTTCCTGTTCTCTGAATTCCGGGCTGTAGTTGCCTATTCCTTTGTCCTTGAGGCTCATTGTTCAGGAATTGTTTTCATCATGCCTAGGGTGCCACAGCRGATGAAAGGTATCTTTGTGAGTGAAAAGTCTGGCACTGATCATTGGGCTCCACCTGGAAAATGGGTATCTCTGTYTCAGACTTCAATACCACGTTGTCTGTATTCACAGATTTTAATGCTAAGGTCACACCTATGTAATCAGTTCAAGTACAATAAGGGCTTTCATGGTCAGTTCCTATTGTCTCCTGTGGGTCCAGCTGCATTCTATCACTAGAGATCTCCCTTCATCTGAGTTTCTTCCTGGTTTTTACATCACAATGCTGAGCTCATCTCTGAGAACAGAAAACTCTTGACAGTCTGTGTTGTGAGTGAAGTGACAGATYGTCAGAAAAAGAGACCAGAGCTCTGCTGAAGAACTGTGTCTAATCAGGGAGTAGATGGAGGAATGGATATGGGTGATACCTTTGCCAGAAGCGGAAGACTGGAGGAGCTAGGAGGGAGGTAGGGCCATGTAAGTCCATAAATCCAAACCTAAGCTTTCATGGTGAGGACACCCAAGAAGATACTCCTGCTCTACCTCTGGGTAAGTTATGCCTAGTTTGCAAGTCCTTCTGTAAAGCTTACATCATCCTCCTTTGTCAGTATTGGTTTTCGGTAAAAGTATGTTCCCATGAACACTCACTAGTCTGGAGCTTTGGAGGAAGGTGCTTAAGCTCCTGGAGGCATGAGGAGGGCAGTAATATGCAGAGGATTTGGGATGGTTTGGGTGCTGTTTGAGCAGGATCTCAAAATGGGAATCAGACAATGGGCTATTCCTTAAGATGTGTTAAGAGATACTGCACTTAAGAGCGTTGCACGTAGTCCAGCTCCAGAAGGCATAAAAGTGTGTGCTTCCAAGGGCTGATCCCTTCCCACAAGGAAGGGCTCAGACAGGCCAGACCAGCAAATTGCTCCCTTCTGCATGCGGAAGGCAATCCACATTGCGCCAGGTCAGCCAGTGCCTGCGGGATTTGTTAGAAGTATTTTGAAGAGCATCTACCACCGGGGCTGTGTGCAACAGGGGCATTAAAAAGTCTTCATGTATTGTATTGTCCATACATTAATTTAAAATAAATGCAGCCACATATAAAATATTACCTAACACGTAATACTCTTGCAGTTTAAATTAGACAGTAGGCCGATGTTTTCAATATGCGCCGTGCAATGTAATGCACACTACAAACAGGCAGCAGATAGATGTGAAATGTGTGTGTGAGTTGCATCTGGACCAGGAACAGCTTGCAAAACCATTCAGGAAAATATTCAGAGGGGTGAGGGGCGGGAATGGGGTTGTTCTCTCTTTGTTTTTGTGACTGSTTTAACGCTAAGCTTTCTGTCCCTCGAGTCCCATAGTATATGTTGGTGACCCCCTACAGGCAACATAAAAAGAAGCTAGCCCAACCCATTCTGTACAGTGCTGTCATCTCACTATTTCAGTGGCCATTTAATGAAGAGGGTATTAAAAGGAACCAAAATTTCCATTCACTCCTGCCAGCATTAGATTCACTGATAATCCTTCTGCACAGGCGGGTTTGCTGAAAGGTTCTCAGTCGTCATCCAGGAACTGCCAGCACAGCACATGAGCCCGCACAGTATGTGCACATGCAGGGGACTTGYGCATACCCACCGTTAGACACGGCAGTGGCCTTTATCCTGACCTGCGCAGCCACTGCCTCCTGTTCTCCCACTTCACTACCACACACATTCATCGCAGTCTGGCCTGCAACCCCTTTAACCCAATCCATAGTAAAATTCTCCCTGTTCATGTCCAGTCCTTTCCATAGTTCCAGTCTGGGACTCCCACTATCACCAGTTTGTCTGAAGATTGCTGTGTGCACATCCCAATCCTGGCTGGAAGCATCCAGCATCCCAAGGAGATACTTTTCTTCCCCACAACAGTCAGGAACTGTCAGGTAGTATCTGTTGCATTTTATCACTGGGTATATAATTTCTAGGGACTAGCTGGGCTTGAAGCCCTGAATTTGAGTACCCCAGCTCTGAAACACTCAACTAGGGTTTGTTTTTAATCTCTTAAAGGGAAAAATAGACTCTTGACCATGGGTGCTCAGTAGGAGAGTAGGAGGATACCTTGCCTGTACTTCTACTATGAAACACTGACTTAAAAGCCAGACAATACAAAACTTAGTAGTGCCAGAGGAAGTACAGATTGGGGAAAATCTTGCAGGTCAATTGGCTGGAAGGGAGACAACTGCATTTRTACTGCTCATCTTATTTCTCACTTCTCTAATTCCTCCCTTTTCAGTCATTTAGTAGACCCAAAGAATCCCATTCAGTTTCCTGCTCCAGACAGGCCATGAGTTTGTGCTGGAAGATGTCTCTCATTTCTGGAAACCTTAGGACATTTTTCTTTAAAGTTTTTAGTTTATCAATCTGGGAAATGTAGCTGACATTACCCACAGTACTTTCCCTTCCAACAAAAAAGCCAAAGTTCTTTCCTTGGAGAAAAGGAAAAAAGAAACTTCCAGCGTTTTGTATGAAGCCTGTTGAGCAGCTCTGCTCTGTGCGTAGCAGGCCCCCGGCATACCCTTTTCCTGCTTTAGTATAATGGGAGCTCAGAGGCCAGCACAGAGACATGAGATCAGCACGCTGGGAAATCAGCGGGATGTGTGTAAACGGGCTTGGACAAAATCCACGCCAAGCATAGCCCCATACCATAATACAACCAAGAACAGTGGAGCTCTGAAGTCTGAGAAAAAAGTTTACTTTCTCCCCTCCTCCCGTTTCGTTTTCCACTTTTGCTCCTGCCTTTGCACACCTGGACTCCAGTTGCCACGTCCAAGTACTACAGAAAGCCTTGGTCTCACAGCACTTCCAAGCCGAGGACTCTAAACTTGGCTGGGTTTTGGCTTGACTGAGTTGTTTTAAGATCACTTTTTTTTTTTTTTTTTTTTCTGGTAGGAATTGTGACTATACCAAAAGTCACAATTGGATCTCCAAAACTGGCTAAGCTTGGCCCAGTGCTGGGAAACACCCGTGAGTGTGGAATAAGTATCTCTCATTTCAAGCTCTCCCGGTTCAGAGATTAGGCAGAAATTCAAACAAATGAAGCAAGTTGCTGGAGAGGACAGGAAGCAATTACAGACCACCCTGTAAAGGCAGGACAGCCAGCAGCTTGTGTGGCTGCTGCTGCTGTTTAAACAACAACAACCCCAGGCCAGGAGGGCAGGAACATCTTTGAAGAGCAATGCTGGAGTGAGGTGCACTAAAGAAGTCAACAAAGAAGGATTAATACAAAATGCTGCAGCAAATCGACCCTCAGCCCTTGCCTTATGAGTCAAGAGGGTCCCACTGGCAGGAAGAGAACAAACAGGATGGGTTCACGGTTCCATACAGGATTGGGACCTGGGACCTTTGGTACCAAGCCAGCAAGTGGACCCACGCAGGTCAGGAGGAAAGCGACCTGCAGGATGCTTTTTCCATCTGCAGGGCCATTTTGCAGCCAGATACTTTTTTCCTTTGCCGTTAAGGGGGATAGGGGGAGGAGGCATTTTCAAGCTGTTTTCTCCAGGATATCCCAGCTACGCCTGACAGCTGGTTCCCATTGGGCTCCTGACCAAAGGCAGTCTCCAGAAAGAGTGGGAGTGGGCGGGAGTGGGGGAGGGGAAGCTAATAATGATGAGGACGAAGAAGAAGAAGGATAAAAGGCACTTAAATGTGGAGGGTGGAACTGAACCAGGAGGACACTCAGTGGGAGGGGCTGGCAAGGCTTTGAAGCTCCTCGCTATGGGGAACATTCTTTAAACCCTACACCATATTGGTACAAGGTGGGGGAGGAGGATCTTTCTCACTTTTTCCCTCTGAAAAGTTACRAGAGGCTGAGACCTCCACGCAGGATGGCCTGTTTCTCTCAATTAACCACTTTGAATGTTTGTCCCGTCTCTTGCAGCCTCCCTGTCCTCTGTCAGGGCTTGCTTTCTGTTCCTTGTGGGAAAGAGCTGTGGCAGGGGGTATTTTCCAAAGGTAGTCTCCTGAGAAATTAAAGGATATGGGGCATGGGATAGGGATAATAAGGTGTGGAGTCAGTCACAGCCTCATGCAAATGGAAATTCAAATGGCAATAGAAATTCAGAGTATATGAAGAGGGACCACCTGCATCCTGAAATCTAGTGTGAAATGGTGTTACCTGCTTCTCTCTGGCAGAAATCTCAGCAGTCAGGTCAAGGGGAGGGTGGCTGACAGAGCCTGAGCCYCCTCCTTCTCTGCCAGGAAGGAAGCCCGCCGACGAGGCAGTGCAGCGGCTTCGGTGCTGCAGCTCCCTCAGTGCCTGCTCCAGAGAGAACCGAGCTGCAGTCTCCACGCGGGGTGCTTGGTCTGTCACCACGCACCAGCACCCTCTCACCTTCTCCCCACTCACCAGCTCTCCTCCAAAGCAGTGCTGTTTGCTAATAGCATAGTGTTCTTGTTTGCAAAGCACTCAGACCCATGACTGGTTTCTGCCCAACTATTTGTTACCTGTAAGTGTTTGCCAGATAATGTGGACTTGATTGCAATTACCCTTGTGCAGGGAGTGTACAGAAAAGTCATGCCATGATTACCTTCCTCAAATTTATGGTCTGCCTGAGTTTGCATCAGAGACCGCTTTAAGCGGAGAATCTGCTCAGTCTCTGGAAGGAGGGAAGAGAGTACTGTAGTGCACCTTCGTTACTGCTTACTTGTAATGCAGGACCAGCAGAGCCAGTCTCAGAGTCTTATTTGGGCTAGCAGGATGAATGACTTGAGACAGAAAAAATTACAATGAGAGGATAGATAGCATGAGGATAAGGAGTACTGCGTGAGAAACAAGGAGAGCTGCGGGAATATTTAAGCAAATGTATAACGTTTCTCAGATTCAGAGTCAGAGCATAGCCAAAGAACAGCAACTGATACAGCCGGAGTATCCAAGACCCGCGGAGACTGATCATTTGCTTTTTGTGTTTACATGAGTCGCTACRTGCACTGTGCCTTCTGGCAGGACCTTCCAGGTAACTTACTGCTGGGTACCCCTCAAACCTTGCGGGCTTTTGCAGGAGGCATTGTCACTTTTTTTTTTTTTCTTACTGCAGCTTGGGACAGATAAGAGGGTTTGATGACATCARCCTCTCTCTGTTGTTTTCTGTATGTCTCATGGCACCCATCTGAGTTTGGGTTTGATTTGATTCAGAAGAAGGGCAGGAAAACCCTGTTTATAAGGACCCTAGGAAGACATTTCCTCTTCTTTCCTAAATCAATACCAAACACAACTCTTCTGGGAAAATCAGGATGCAGCAGTTAATTAAATTACCACCAACTAAATTCAGAAGTTTAAGAAATACCACRGAAGTCAAGTAATAAAGGTATGTGAACCATAAAAGAAAATGTCCAACTGGCACCTGCCTTTGGAGTGTTGGATAGGTTCCTCTACTGTCTGTGTAACTTTGCAGCATGACTGAGAGATTATTCCCATTGGATCTGAATTATGCTGGCCCGATCTAATAACGAATATGCTCCAAAGCAAGGAAAAAAATAACAAGTCTGGCTCTCACCACTGAAATGAGCAGATCTGTCCAGACTGACTGAATCTTAAAGTAATGTGAAGTTTTCAGAGTTGTGTTCTAGTTTGGAGCTGGAGAAAAGCAACCTTATTCCTTGACCATCCTTGATGCATAGGCTATAAATCTCTAGAGGAAAAATAGTCTGTCAGTGCATTGTGGCTTTGAATGTTGTCAAGAAATCAGCAGGGGAGAGCCATGAGGTGACACAGAAAAAGCAATGGAAGGAGAAAGTTAACAACAACACTTTTTTTTCAGTATGGCGAACTGTTTCTGATACTGAACTAGCTGAAGGTTCAGCTTGGTAATTCATGCARTTAATCTATTTCTGCTCTGACAAAAGTTTGTGTAGCTGCAGCATGGGTCTGGTATCCCTTGGACCTCTATATTGAGTGTTCAGTTTAACAGGAGTTACAGGATCTCCATGCTAAGCCTGGAGGTTCTGAGCCTGGCCAAAGATGCTCGTGTTCAGATGTGACCCAGTGGGCTAGTCTGTGGCCTCTTAGGTCTGTGCTAAAGATACTTGTGAGTGACATAATCTTGGATAGTCCTAAAAGTGTGAAAGTGTCAGAAGGCATGTTCAGAGGCCTCTGCAGGGGCTGCCCCTCTTCAGCTAGTATGAAAGTGGACTCTCCTTCGAGAAGAGTTGCTATTAAGTCTTTCCAAACAACTTTTAGGATGAAATACTCAGTGGAGATCTGTTTAGTGCAGCTCCTATTTATTTAGTTAGGGACAACTGACTGTATAATACTGAGGTAATTCCTAACTAACAGAAACCAGTTCAGCCCAGTACGCCATGTGTTCCCAGTGAGTTCAGTTTTGGCACTGTTTTACTGTGATGCTGAGTAATCATTTGTCAGTAGGCAAGCTGTATTCCCTTTCCCTCTGCTTTTGAATTTAATTGAAGCTGGAGCTACTTGGCCACATTTTTTAATAGCAAGGCAGTTGAAGCCACTGGGAAGCCTACAAGCGTCTAGGGACAGGATTGCCCACTGATATGTAATGGGTACTCCATAGTTACCATGTCAAGAGCTGGTCACRCTCTTCAGCCAAACCCAGAAGCAGATGGAAGTGTTTACTTCTTCGCCCTCCCTAAGATCTGACCAAACCCTAATTAGGAGCCTGTAATTACAAGAAAGTTAACTGTTCTTCATGAGATGCCTTTCATCTAGAGTTCTCAGGTCTTTGAAAGAATGTCACATAGTAACTGAAAACAACTGTGAGTCTGAAATACCTCTGTGGTGAGTAGCACTAAAGAGGCTAAATATGCACCAGGAAGGTGAGGAGAAAAAGGGGACTGCTCTCTTTCAKCATGTGTGTGGGGGAGTGTACACAGAAATGAGAGCAGAGGGGCTGGAGGTTCACCTGATTCACTGAATCCGCCTTAAGCTATAGGGAACTTCTCTGACTTTTAATAGTGAGAATGCTGAATTAGGTGCTTAAGTTCTCAGAAAATTCTATGTAGGAAAAACCAAGAGAACTGATTTTGTTTTTACCCCTAAAGCCTGGAGTTGGGTTTCCAAAAGATCCCACAAAACTCATGAATGTTTCTAACTAGAGCAGGAGGGAAGAGTTGGACATCCATCAGTGTGAAAGATGGTGACCTGACAAGTGATGTTTGGGCAGCCTTTTCCTCTGGGAAAGATGTATAATGCACCAGAGCTGTAAGGTATAATGTTGTAACTACTTGCACTGCAGGTACTGTCTCCTTCCATTAAATAACTTGATCAGAGAACGCATTGAGCTAGTCAGTGGCATTTTGCCATTCATCCGAAGAGGTTTCTGGTGAAGTAAATAACCTGCTGAGTGCGTGGCACTGTACCCTCCCTACTCAGGTGCTTTAGAGGTCCTGTCGAAGCCCTTCACCCAGACCTGCCCATTGGAGCTGAGCACACAAACCTCTGGGGCACCAGCTCTGCCCCAGCAACCTGCACCTGATGAAGTCTGTGCTCTTCAGACAGGAATACAGAAAGCTGTAAATGGGATGGCTCTTCAAAGAGCTGAAAAAAATACTCACTCTGCTAAGATTCCCTCATTCTATTTCTACTGAGAGCTCAGGACTGAATTATGCAGGTATGGTGTAAGAGATTTCAGTCTCCATTCTGCCAAAATCTGTAATTTATCCTATGAAAAGCYGGTAACCTGCACTTCTGTCCCACTGAAAAAAGTGTGTGGATCAGGCATGGAACACGCAAGCACTCAAGCATGTTTCTTCCATGTTTTTTTGTGTTACTTGTTGATGCTCCCTATGCTTATGCTAGTAGAGGAGTTGTCTTGGGAGCCTTGGGTGAGCATGATCAGGGATGGAGATGTGCTGAAGAAGGCACATTCTCCTTTCAAGGGGATACCAGGCAGCTGGGCACAAGCACTGTAATGTAAAACCAGAAAGGTTTCAAATGATATGGGATCCCCTTTGCCCTGGATTCCTGTTCGCAGAATCACAGAGTCACGTGGCTGCACATGATATGTGGCTGCAGAAAGTAATGAGAGAAATGTAATGTTTTCATGCATTTTTTCTTTCTCTTTGCTTTCCCTTCACCTCCTTTTTGTCAGTTCTAGACTAACTACTACTCCTTTCTTCTGGATTTGCCACTCTTCCTAGGGGGAAGCGTCCCATTCCAGGTTATTTAGTTGGCAAGCAAGGCCTGGAATAGCATAGCCAAGATGAGCGTGGCAGCGTGCTGTGAACCTGAGCAAGCACATAGCTCGGGGCACAGAGAATGCTGGAGGAGCAAGCGTGGAAGCCCTAGGCAAGGAGAAAGCCCACAGTGGTTTGTCCATCATATGTTCATGGAAACAGGAGTTACTGCTGTCCCATTCTCCTACAGAGCCCGTGCCAAGGAATATCTCACCTGTAGAGGGAATTTGTCAAACCATCACCAGCCACCCAGCCAGGCTCAAGATACTAGCTAGCTCCTTGGGCCAGTTATAATTTCCAGCAATCTCTTCTCCACTCTCCCAGGGAGCAGTGTGGAGGGAGCAGTGTTGTTTTCAGTCGACACATTCCCTTAATCCATCCCTGAGCAGCAGCACGAGGCAGAATGAGAGTGTATGTTTCCTGCATTAAGTCCCAGCTCCATTTGTTTCGGGGCCCTTGACTTCCTAATGGCTTTTCYCAACACTCATTTCATGGCCTGGACAGTGAGATGAAGAGAAAACTTGCTTTTGATTCACAAATCCCTGGGAACATAACTTAAAATAAATACATTCAAATAAATAAATACATCTCCAAAAGCAAACATCTCTAGGTTGGCTTGAGTGGCTCAGTGGGGAATAGTGGCTATTAGCATCTGAAATCACTTAGAGGCAGCTCAGGGTGAACAGAAGTAGGGTGTGTGTTTGGGGAGACCAGAGAAAGAAAGTTTAAAACTACTTCTGTTTCAGTTCTTGGCATCTCCCCCTCTCTCTCTTCCCCCTTCCCTTGCTCCTCTTTTTTATTTGGTTTTGTATTAACATTTGCAGGTGTCTGGTACACTGCGACGAATTGGAAAATTGAATGCAATATTAAGTTAATTAAAACTGCCCTCTGTGTGTTAATCTTCATGTCAAGTTTTAATTAAGTGCTGATAAAGGCTCAGCATGGGGGGTTGGAGGGCGTTTCTAGTTTCCCCTCCTGAGCCAAGCAGCCTACACACATGGAGGTGCTTGTAAGAATAATGTTTAGTTTTTAGTGGGTCCCCTAATGCCTGCCAATTCGCACTCTGGAGTGAAGAAGTCTGACTGTCCAGCTGWGTAGTACATGGAAAGCGAAGCTCCTTTAGTGCCTGCATCCACACAGCTGATGTTGCCACCTTATCATACAGGAAAGGATAAAATTTGACCATCATCTTGACTGTCTTCCTTGCGCAGACCCTACTGTGAACTATGGTTCACCMGCAGCCAGATAGTCCCACTGAGTCCCATTCCCAGGCACAGCATCTCTCTTCCCACAACAGGTCATGTTCTCAGTGTTGGCTGTTTTTTGTTCATGAGCTAGAAAATTAAGGATAATTTTCATGTCAGGGTGATTGCCATTTCTTGCTATAGGGACAGGTTAGTGTGAGAACGTCGGGGGTGCATTAAGGGTGTCTGTGCATCTCTTTAGTCCCCTAAATGTGTCGTCTTTTCCTGCCCTCACAGCCTTTTCTGGTGATATGTGGAGCTTGTGACTGAAGCGCTGCTCTGGTGTGGTAATTAGGGAGGCTCTTCTAAGGAGAAAGCCAGGAAGGGTGTGAGGAATTGAGAGCAGATACAGAGACTCTGAGTTTGGGTACTTGAATGGAGAAGCGGTATCCAAGATCCAGATGGATTTAGGTATAGATCAGGGCAGGAGTGAATTTAGTGCAGAGTGGAGGAGAAGCCCTGAGTTTTGTTGAATAGTCTGTTGAGGGTTGGCAAGAAAAAAAAAAAAAACAGTAATGTGAATGGGAGTGATGGGGAGATTTGGGACAGGTTTGGGGTATTTTAGCTGAATGACAACAGGTATTAGAAATGACAGGGCCTTTTGAGGAGATGAATGAACATGGATTCTCATGTAAGAGAAAYGCAGAGCTAAGTGCTGCCAGGAAGTAAGGTTGTGGTTACTTTGGAGCCCCCACCAGCCAGACGCCTCTGAGCAGACGGTTCCTTCAGAAGCAGGCATACATGCTCTACCATGCCATTTCCTACTCATCAGCTTTCTTCCTCCTCCTCCTTTGCTTTTGGAAGCACAGCAGGGGTGAGGTGAAAAAATAAACAGATCTAAGATGTGATACATGCATGTAAGACAGGCATTGAACAGAAGGGGAGCTGACTGAAGTGTGAAGGTAATAATTTCASTGCACTGCGGCACGATGTGTTTGCYAACCATTGCAGGAAAGGGTGTTCAAGCTATACCATGCAGAGGAGGAAGAGAGGCTCCTGAGTGGGGTCTGCACTGCTTTCTGGAGGGTGTGAAGGCACCTGCCTTTCAGCAGACTGCTCTGCTTCGAATGTTAGCCTGAGGGTAGCTGGAAGAGCTGCACAGCCATTTCCTCTCTTCCTTCTTATGAGTTAAGTGTTTTCCATCTTCTTATAAACTCTGCCTCTCCATAGGGATAAACAGATGCACGTACAAATAAAGCTGAGGAACTTCATAATTCTCGTTATCTTTGTGTTGAAACTGTTTGTTCTCAACATGACATCAGAGAGATCATCTGATACGACGGGCAGCCGAAGGGAGATGCCAGATTGGTGAAAATGAAGGAGGCTGGCCTTATTCACTGCCTGTTCCCTACAAAAGCTGTGCTGTGCTACACACAGTTGCCAAGCGCGTTGTATGTCCRTTCTCTGTGTCTTGCAAAGTCACCCAGGAATAGCAGGGTTTGCATTGCAACAGTAGCAGCCTTTCCAGACAAGCCCAGGCTGACCACAGGCTGAGCTCTTCCCATGCTATTCCTGTGGTCTGTGGCTTTGCATTAGCATAACCCATGACACTTCCCATTAGCCAGCTCCCCTCTTTCTTTCTCCTTCCTTTGGCCTCCTAGTCCTTCTTTGCTAGCTCAAGGGCTGCAGAGAAGGGGCAAACAAGGCAGAGTTCAGGCACACGTCTCCATCGTGCTTTGTACACAAAAACAGTTCAGCTATAGGGAGTTTACCAATTCCTGTCGGCCAAGGCTAGTGAAAGCCACTAAAGAGAGTGCAGGGCAAGAACACAGTCTCAGGAAAAAGCACAAAACCGGATGGGGGAAAGGTGTTTCCTAGCCCACAGCAGTTCTGGGAGCGTACCCCAGAGCTTTGCATCGATTTGGCCTTGGTGCTTCGCAGTAGAGATACTCTGCTCCCAGCTATACATCAGTGGCTGAGCTTGTCTRTCGCATAAGGCAAAGCCTGCTTCCACCACAACACGGAACGACACCAGACCCCCTCTTGGGGTGGATTTGTTGAGACGTAAGCCAAGCGGGTGTACTCAAGCTGACTACTTGGAGCTCAGAAGACTGGGATTTGTAGGACTGGGAAGAGAGAGGTTTCCTTTCAAAAACAATGTTCTCAGAGATGTCTTTCCATCTTCAAAAAATGCTGAAAAGGTTTAGCAAAAAATGCTATATGTATATATATGTGTGTGTGTGTGTGCATATAATACAGCAAGTGCATATAATTTTGTTTGGCTGTAGCGCTGAGGTGTGAGATTGCATTGATCTCCGCTGGAGGTGAACAATAGTTCCTTTCCAGCTCCTGACCACTCACGGCGAGGGCCCCCCTCTTGCCCTTTATTTTAATTGTGTTTAGTAAGGACTGAGGATTCTGTGTTTTCAGTAAAAACGTTCTCATCTTAGCACTGCAGGAGTATTTTCTCCATTTTTATAAAGACTACTTAGATAATATCTCCCTAAAGTGGACAAGATGATCCCCATTTAGGGTCTAACTCTCTTCTCTCTCCTTGTTATTTAACAATGGCAGATTGGAAATCAGTGTTTCTAACAGCTCCGATGTCTCTTACGTCTCTTTTTTTCAATGCCTGACAATATTATGTTGCAGCAATTATTTCAATCATTGACCATAGATTGAGCTGGAATAAATTTTCCCAAATAGTTCCTTACTATAAATCTCTTCAGATACTGCCATTGTGGAGTAGACATTTCCCTTTGAATTGACAATTAAACTATCTCTGCTCAATTATAACCATTATATGTAACCTCTGTTGATTCCCTTTCTTTTTAGTTTTTTATAGCCAGTGTTTCCCTCTTTCCATACAAGTCTCACTTAAGCTTTTCATTGTATTTTTAAGGTCCCTAACAAAAATTAAGACATTTCCCATCTTAAAACATCTTTTAATGCTTCTAAAGAATTACAAATATTCTTTGAAATATCTCAGGACCAGATCTAATGCACAAATGGAATTAAAAGTTGCTGCTTTAGAGCCTGAGTCATTAACTTTACTGGCCAAAATGTTTCTCCTGCCTTAGGTTTTTCAACTCAATACAGGTACAGCACCTGCATTTACAATTATGAAGTTATTAAGTGATACTGCTTTTAAAATTAATTGTAACTGTTACCTATTCGCAGAAGCCCTGCTGTGGATTTCTGCACCATTTTKCTAGCTAAAGGATTATATATTGTGTTTTTCTTGGAAGTGTCATTCTATTGTGCTTCAGTATCCAGTTTAAAGGATACAGTTTTTACCAGTTACAAGCTGTACTTGTCAATCTTTCGCAGTTTGTTTTGGAGATAATGAATTTAGGAAGGTTCCCACACGTCTGTCCCACTCTCAGCGCACCTGSGAATATGCTTGGCTTGAACTGTCCACCATGTTTCTGAGAGGTTTTTTTCACTGCACTCACCAAGATTAATTTTGTATAGGCATTTTCAGATGCTGGGGTAGGCGGAAGCACCCGGAGCCGCTCGTCAGCACAGTGGAAGCTGGCGTAGTTAGTGCTGGGGAGAGGGGTGGACGATAGCTTGTGTACCAGAAACACTGCTTTGGGGACGAGCAGAAGTGTTGGTGAGTTAGTGCCAAACTGGATGAATAGAGTAGGCTGGAAAAAAAGCTAAGGGGAAAAAACCCTGGAAAAGTCAAAACCTTTAGTCACACTATTTTTTGAAAWGAATTTGTTTTTATTTTGAACGGACACTGAAAATTTTTCTTAAATTTGAGTTTGGAAACCAAACAAACTGTTGCAGTTTGGTTTGGCTATAGCTTCTCAGCTGATTTTAATGATTGTTTCTTCCCTTCTCTCACTTTGTTTTGAAAACTGTAATGGTAAAACCTGTATTGGGCCACCTGAGGGGATTCGCGCTGTCCCCCAGCTGCGACTTTCCGGGGTGCCTGGGAAGCAGGACGCCCCGTGCTGCCCTCGCTGAAGGCCCGCCGCGCTGTGGCAGGGAGTGCGGGCGAAGACCCCCATGGCAGCCCCCRGGCGTCAGCACAGATGCCTCCCGCTTTCCCCAGCGTTACGTGGGGAGTAAGACTGTGGAAAAGCTGCAGGTCCGCACCGGGTTGTTCCCGTGCGCTGGGTTGTTCTGTGCTGCGGCTCCTCGCCCTCCCCCGCCTGCGCAGCGTCGCCCTGCCGCTCTTTGCTCGCTGTCCTGTGTTATCTTCCTTGCCTCCAGCCCTTGCCCACTCTGTTTATTCACACTACGAGCTCTTCATGGCAGAGTCTGTCTCGCGTTGCCTGTGTTTTGAAGCTCTGTCCCCACTCATGGCTTATCTCTAGGCATGGTGATAACAACAACCAACAATCCTCTTTGCTTGTGTCACCAGCTCTCTTAAACGTTTTCATAATCTAAACCAGTGCTTCTGTCTCTTCTTCCTTCCTCCATGTAAAAGTACCCAGTCCATGTAACACTAATGGGCCCAGCTCATGGAGAAAGGTTATTGCCTGCRCTTTAGCCTCATTTTCTGCAGCCCCTGTGGAAATGAGGGAAACATCAAACTTGTGCTTAAACTGATGCCATGTTTCTGCAAGATTCCCTTACAAATATAGTGGCCTTGGAAGAAATAATAGCTCCATCTTTAGTTCAATATAACTTTTGACATCAGGTAATGTTTAATAAGCACCCAGGAGTCAAGTTTTTCGGGGGAGAAGGCACCACTCTTTCACTAATCGTTTCAGCTCTCAGTTCAGTCTGAGTCACAACTGCCTCCTAGAAACATACCGTCTGTGCTGGGTATGCTGGAGACCTAACATTAGGCCTGGTGGTCCTCCTCAGATGGTGAACTTAAGCAAAAAATGTGACTTAAGACAGGGCAGGATTCTGACAGCGTCTGAATATGGCACTCACAGCAGAGAACATCATTGAGTTAGTCCTGAAACCCTGCACAAGGGAACAGTGTCTAAGAACTGCTATCATTTAAGCTAAGACGCTTTCCTCTTTCTCCCTCCTCCCCACAGGTGGAAATCGGGCAGTCCCCTCTGAAGTCATCTTCAGAGCCGCAGCACACCTCTCCTGCCTAGCAGTCATATGTCTCCTTAGGACAACAGAGGCTACATTCCCTCCAAACCAGAAAGGTGAGCAYAGTCTTGCCTCTTGGCACATTCAGGAACCAGCCCAGGATCTGCTATGACATTTCCTTCTTAGAAGTATGTAAGATCTCAGCCTTTGAAAGCCAGAAGAGGTATAATTAGAGACAGAGGCCTAGAAAGAAAAACAAGGGGTATGACTCCCAAAGCAGCAAGAGCTCCCCTCAAAAAAGGTTGGATGGCTATGGCAGCACAGAGAGGGCTCTGCTTCCTGTCCTTTGGGTGTCCTATCACGAATCTGTGGTTGTCTGAGTGTGCATGTAACCCTGGGTGTGAGGGAGTTGAGTCAGATACTGCTTGGAAAATGCATACTTGCCTCTTTGCCTATGTGYGTTTCCAAGCATGTTTGTACATGTGTTTGTGCATTTGCCTGAGTACGCGCTCCTAATGCACAGGTGATATTACAAAAAATGAGGGGTCACTTGTTTAGGACTGGAGTTCACTCTCTGTGCATGCGGGCACACAGCTGTCTACGTGRTGCCCTTTGCTTGGGTATCCATGCAAAGCTTTGATTTAGGATCACCTCCAAGATTCATGCTTGATATTTTGCCTTCATCAGTTTTCAGTGCCTGTGTCAATGTAGTCTTTCTCTGTGCTACTTCCCAGAGATCTGGGTTGCACGATGGGAAGACATGCAACTGTATTTATCAACACATGTGCATCCGACAATAGTGAATTTTGCTTATATGAATTCTGGGTTTTCATATTAGTGTAGATGTGTGTGCTGTGTTGGAGACCTGTAAGACTCCTGTGAGACTCTATCTGACTGCAGGTTTATCTGCCCACAGAGCTGAATGACTGTGGGTGTGTGTATTTTTTTTCTCTTTGTTTCTTGCCTCCATAGGAGAAGAAGTATCTGTCTTTGTACACTTGTGTGTGCGCATGTGCCTGGGTGTATGTCTTCGTCGGTGCAGAGCATGTGTGCGCCACTCATCTGTCAGTTTGCACTGATTACCACAAGGGAAGTGAATACTGCCAGAGATTGAAGGTCAGCAGAAGGACATTTCAATTATTCTGTGTCATCTGCAAGGAACTCGACTCTTGTCAGAGTCCCAGTGGAGTGCAATGAAACAGTAACTTGGCTGGAGGAAAAAAAGAAAGCAGAAAAAAAAAAGAGAGAGAAGGAAAAAAGTCCCATGCAGTCTGCACAGAAGCTAAGGTCACTGGGATTGACAGCTGCTAGGAGATATCTCTATTTCTTGTGCCGAAAATAACACCTCTCTGGGCTACAGATCTGCGTTTTCAATTAAATATTGGGCAGTGAAGAGGGGAAAAAAAATCTCAGAGACAATTTCAGAGGAGGGGGGCGAAATGGAAAACAGGTTTATAAAGGAAATCTGTCTTACTAGTTCCAGTAACCTTATTTCCCTAGGATTGTCCTGTATATTTGTTCTTCTCTCTTGTCTCTCATAATAACTCTGCTTTTGAAGTCCTGGGAAACACCGAAGGCAGCAAATRGAGGAATAACTCTGGATACAGAGAAGCAGGAGAGCGAGTCTTTCCCTTTACATCATCCTCTATGTGAAGAATAACCAAGCCCCAATGGAATTTCTGATCCAAGTTAATCTGTGAGTCAGTTCTGTGCTAGGCTGGGCCGCAGACATCATCATGTAATCCTTGACATTTTTGATTGATTTTTGATTGTTTCMTGCCAATGTGATGCCTTTGCAGCCAAGGACTTCCTCTCTGTACAGATGGGATCTTCTTGTTCAATCTGCGTTTCCATGGGTTGAGGGCAACAAGGGATAAAGTAGCCACTTAGGTTGCATCATTGCAGGATTGTTCCTCACGTGTGTTTYGGCTGTGCCCATTTTCATTGCACAGGTGATGGAGTTTCCAGCATGTTTCCGAGTGATCCATCAGCAGCCAGTGTTTCATAGGTCCTAGTTCTCACACCGAATATTCCTTTGCAAAGTGTCTTGTCACTGTTCGTGAGAGCCTCATCACGACCTAGCTGCAGTGTCCTGTTGTGACACGCACACACACACACACATCTCTGCCTGCCTCTCTGTTACTGTATCGGCAGTAACACCYTGGAGTGCCTACAAATATACATATTGATGAGCCTGTTTTCATCTGTGTGCTGACATCAGAAATTATGTCAGCAGCACTGCAAGGACAAAAAGCATCTGAATTTATCGCGGTCCTGTGTTAGAGGCTCCTCCCGTTTGTTTGTAGGTTTGCTCGTGTTCCTACAGGTGAAGCACAGTTACCCAGTCTCCCTTCACCACATGACCTTGCTTCCTACCTGGGGAATTCAAAACTAAATGTGTTTTTTTTGGTGCAGAAGAGATGGAAAAACGTTTTTGGAGGAAAGAGCTCTTGAAAGCTCCATGGTGGGCTGATTTGTCTGGAGGCACTTGGTCAGTGGATGTCTGCAGGCTTTTTTGCAGGTAACTGTGCTGATGCCACCAGGAATCCGCTGTTGAGGACTCTGGGACTCAGGGTTTCAGCACTGACAGCAGCTAAAATAACAATAACATATTCTATAATTATTGCCATTGTTCTCAGGCACAAGTCTGCATCAGCATCATYGTTACAGCTTACTAATATGCAACACGGTTGCATGACTGCATAAAGCATTGCTATTGTTGATAAAGAATTAATTAATAAATGGCTTCAGCCTGCTAACCATGTTCAGTGAAGAACCAGGCAGGCTGCCCGGGTGCTGGTGGAAAGGTGCAGTGGAGCTGTGCTGAGCGGCCAGCCCTGAGACACGGGGAGGCAAGGGCAGTTCGCTCTCCCCTCGCCCTCACGCGTGCCCATTGCTCTGAGGCCCCAAGGCTGCCCAGCCTGTCCTGCTCGCCGGATGCTGCTGAGGAACAGCCTGTGGGTAGCACAGCAGGCGATGCAGGTTGAAGTATCTCCATGAGCTGTGCAAGGCTGATGCTAATTGTTTAAGTCCAGAAGTCCTTACTGAGGAATCCAAGGTATTCCTATGCTCCTCTCCAAAACTACTGCATGCACTAGTCCCCAGTCTTGTGTGCATTAYCGTATGTCTCCATTTTCCTGTCCTGTGCTCCTGAGCCCAAAGAGCGTTGGGCCTGATCTGCCCACAGCCCTGGCCCAGCCCCACAGCTCTGCCACTCAAGGAGTTAAAGCTGTGCAAAAACCGCTGAGATGTGGCAAATCTACATGCTCACGACAAGAAAGCTGCAATCCRCTGGGCCACAGTGACCTGAGGCTGCCTCACTCCATCTGACTCCAGAGGAAATGCCAACAACTCAATCTGTGGAAATGCGTTGCAGGCACCAGGCTGTTGTCAGGGCACGTGGGCYGGCAGCCAGCGGGACCGGGGCTGTCACGGGGTGAGCTGGAGCCAGGAGAAGCCGGTTTGTCTGTGTGCTGCAGCAGGTGGCATTTCACGGCCTGTCATGCTGAGCAGCAGCTCTCGCTCCAGCTTTCCTTCCTCTCTGAACATACTCGTTCATGCAGCGTCTTCCTGTAGCCCATACCCAAACAAACGCTTCAGTTCCCAAGTCTGCGGCAAGGCTCCTGCAAGCAGGCCAGGGGGCAGACAGGTTGGCTCTAGGGCACTGCAGCAAAGCCAGCAGGCTGATGACATTGCCGACCATTTGGAGTCTGACACGTGCATTAAAAAATTAGCTAAAAGAATTGATGATGCGTGGCCTGTCAGCCGGTGCCCATGAGCAGAGCCATTGCAAAGTGATAACTCAGTGAGGAGGTCTGTTAATAATGTCGTAAACTGCCGGAGATGGTATTCAAGACCCTGCAGCTGGATAACAGCCCCAGGCAGCCCTAACAGTCCATGACTTGTCAGTGAGATACAAACATCTAAAGAAGATTCATGACCTCAAAACACATGTACACACAGAGAGAAGCAGGCTTGCAGCAATGTCTATCTGAAYGTTAAAAGACATTGGGAATGCAATGCACAACCCCTGCCATTAGRTCAGCCTTTCAAAACCCGCTGAGACTCGGGAATAATCAAGAAGCACAACTTCCCTGTGAGTTTTGGTGYGCAACATGAAACGGACTTGTTAACATCACAGGATAAATCAAACAAGGAAACCCAGCAGCACCCTGCTGGCATTTTTACTTGAGGATGGTGTAGGSCATGGTGACGGACCTGCTCTTCCACCCTTTGACATGGCCTGTTCTGCCTGGATGCCTCTGGCCCTCTGAAGAAAGAGCTTCTGCCTTTAGCTTTCCACATCTTCACCGAACACAGCCAGCCCGTGTGCCAGTACAGGCTATATTTGCTAGGCATAGGTTGATTCTGATTATGAAGCAATCTTTTCTTCTGACTKTGGGCTGGACACAACTCTTCCCCATCCTAGCTTAGGAGATACTCTTCATGGAATACCCCTTCACTGTAAATGGGTCATTGCAAAAGGAACATAAAACTAAGGCCAGGTGTGACTACCACCGTGGGGTGCCAGTATATTAGAGTGCACACATTTCACTTGTCTTGCCCATTGTACATGCATCCTGTAGTCCCCTGGAAAAGGAGGCAGCAATGTGTCTTGTCAATCAGAAAAGGATATGCTTACTGCTCCAGCTTGGAGAAACTGTGCTGAGCTTGAAGATGGGAGCTTGTTCCATCAGGTTATTGATGTTCTCAAGGTCATGTAAGCCRTCTTTCTCTATTCAGTGCTTACACTCAGGAGGTGTCTCGAAGGCTGAGAGAAACCCAGAGGATGGTTCTTGCGGAAGGTTAGGAAGAAGCCAAAGCTCTCCTCTGAACAGCATACTGCCCACAACCCAAGCCTGCATAGCCGTGTCTGCTTGGGAGAGGAAGAGAGGTAACGGTTGGCTCATTTCCCTCAATGTTTGGGCACAGCCCAGTACAGAGAAGCCAGGGGTAATGCCAGGGGTAATGTGGTGCGGAGAAGAGGAGGGCTGTTTCTGACGTTGGACCTCTTTGTTCTGAGTCAGCCACAGAAGAGCTCTGGACTCTTGGGGTTGGGAGATACCTTCMGATGCTGGCTAGCCATGGGAAAAAGGTCTAAAAGGAGCTTCTTTTATCAATGTGAACTTTAGGATTATGCGCAGCGGTTTGTACCTTCTCTTCTTTCTCCCTTTCTTTCTTGTGAAAGAAAAGTGTCTGAGCAAGCAGAGAAGAGWGGTGCTCTGGAAGTCACTGAAAATGCAGGGATTAGGTAGGTCCTACCAAAGACAGCAAAAACCATGATCTCTGCATTACCCCCTACCAACCCGCTAATTTTTCCATCGCAGCTTATTTACATCTTCTTTGTCTTACCCATAAAAAAGGGACTGAGGTCAGATACTGTTATCCTGAGAAAGCAAAGGAAAGAAATTGTGAGAAAAAGGCAAAGCATTCAGCTACCAGGCTTCCTGCTGGTTGGAGAAGCATGCAGTGTAAGGGAGAGACAGAGAATTGGGCARGACTGAACAAGCAGGATGTCATTTGCCTTCTGTGAACCTGGGAAAACGCTAAACACTTCCGCACTGTGAGGACTGAAGAGGCATCACATGGTTTTTGAATGCAAATCTATGTACAATTACTTCCTGTTCTAGGCAGAGAGAGCAGTCAGCCCAAGCACATGGGAAACCTGAGCACTGCCATCATGAAGAGCTCATGTACTGGAAGTATGGAATATACTTCCAGAGGGATATGAGCTGGAATATATCTCCAGAGGGATATGAGAGTAGGAAAGGGTAGTGAGATGCACAGGGCTGGGAAGCTGGGGGCTATTTTACTTGTAGAGCAATTTGTGTGCTTCTGATTCCTGCCAGAAGAGGCTTGCTTGCCATTTAGAAATGCCAGACCAAATGACTTAAATTTCTCTCAGTCTGGTTTCCCCTCTGTCATTGCCGGTGATTTTCCAGAGAGGCTCCACCTTTCACACTGCAGGTGTGACACTTGACCATCTAGAGGTCCTGTGTGCCGCTGCATGGATGGCACAGCAGACTGGAAGGAGAGCAGGGGAAATGCAGCTGTGAGGCCATGCAAAGAAGCACATCAAATGTTTTCTCTTCCACACAGCTATCATCCCCACATGCATCTGCCCTCTAGGAGTCTAGGCGGAAATGGCCTTCCCTTTGCCCTTTGGCTGCCTGTTGGAGAGCTGAATAAAGCAAGAGACCAAGGAGTCATCTGCTTTGTGAAGAGGCTCTGCTCCCTTTTCCCTCACTTCTGAGCCAATGCACTGGGAATCATGCTCACACATCATAAATTGTATCCGCTGTTGCACTGACAGGCTTCCCTGGAACATGGGCCTATTTATTTTATATGTCGAGAAACATAAATGTTTGCACTAAGCAGCAGACACGATGGGACCAGATGCAGGTATTTCACCTTTGAATCCTGGCCTTGCTAGCTTGCTAGGAACTAAGCAGGAGGCTGATGAATTGCAAACACATTAAGACCCCAACTTACTGGCAGACCTCTTGCCTGGCTCTGTAAGCTGTTTAACCGATGAGTTGTTTAAGTGGTCTTTTTATTGTGCTTCCTTTCCAATCATTCAGATGCTGTAATGGTAGGAGACTGTGCTGAGCTCTGGGCAGCCTCCTCAAAGCCTGCAGGCCTATCTTTTACATCAGTATGTCTTCCTGAGCTCTTTTGGGCTGGCCCAGGCAAYGGCCATCGGAAAGAAAGCCTACATGACACCCCCCCTACATACTGACCCTGCTGGGTCCAGAGTTGTTATAACATAGATCACCTGTTGTGATTTGACTTGRGTTTGTTTTTATTAGAGTCATGTGAACTTGTTTGTTACCGTCCTGAACTTCTGCTCGCAACCCAAACAACCGTTCTTTCCCCTCAAAAACTTCTATTGAGATGCCAAAGCATTTAACTGAAACTGATGTTATTTCCTGGCCTAACATTGCCTCTTTGCTTCTTCTCAGCTTTGTCCAAAAAATCAGAAGTTCCCATGAGAATGTGTTCACCTGCAACTAGGAGCTGATGTTTGATCTCTCAAGATTTGCAGCCCAGTTTTGCAGACACAGCACATTAGCAGTTTTGCCACTGGATGTGCTTCTGAGAACTCACCTTGCGGGTTTGCCAAGCTTCCCTCACCATTGGGCTTCACCTGCATGGAAAGAAAACAGTCTGTGCTGCTTTTGAATTGTAAGCAAAACCTGAGAGGCTTTCTAGCCCCTATGGCCCCCATGCTCATTCCCAGAGCACACTGTACCACGGTTAGGATCTTCTGCTAGGTGTGAAAGGTGGTGGCTCTCAACACAAAACAGACTTTATGGGAAAGTGATCACAAATAAGCTGAGCTCAGCTGCCTGGAGTGTTATGCAGGCTTCACGTTTTCAGGGTTGGGAATACTCAGCCATCCTCCAGGCTCTCAGAGTATTGCCACACAGAAGTAGATCAGAGACTTGGAGAAAGCTGAGCAGGAGAAGTTGTGGCAGGGAGAGAATGGAGCTGCACAGGAATGGCAGGATGGCGAGACAGAAGCACCTGGAAAGAATTAACACTTACCCTCGGCAATGGCTTGTAAGGTGAAAGAACAAAGCCTGAGAGGAAAAAGCAGAGTGAGAACAAAATGGTGCTAGTGGGAAAAGGCATTCCTGCTTCTCTGTAAGGGGAAAGAAGTCTGAGTAATACTTCAGAACTTTTGGGGAGTTGCTGCTCCCTGGAAGAGTTTCAGCCTTTCTCACATTTTCTTTACTAGTAACTTCTGCCTCTACCTGTCTCTCCTTTGCCTTTCTGTCCCTTTCTGATYGTATCCCATCTCTCTTTGTTCATTCTCTCTGTTTTTTTGTATGTATCTTTCTCACATACTCCTCCCTTTTTTCTTTATCATTCCAGATGGTAGTAAGATGGTAGTTATTTCTGTGCCAAAAGACCATTTCCATTTTCTCAGCAGCCTGAGGATTTAGTATCCCCCGTTGTCCTTTCTCCAAGATGGGTGATGAATTCTAATCCTTACCATCAGCTTTCTTTCGGAGGTGCAGGAAGGGGGATGGGTAGAATCTGGAGTAAATAACAGACCTTCTGCGAATTGTCACTGATTTGAGATGACTCATTTTTTGCCGGAGATACTGTTCATGTGGTCCTCCAGTGGGCTCCATTGAGCACCCTGCTTCCCTAGCCTACTGTTAACATCTCAGCTGTCTGCAGGGGACACAAGTGGAAGAGCACAGCTTCTGGGAAGAAAAAGCCTGAGGGAAATCCTGAAAGATCAGTCAGTTTGCACAAGGCTTCAGTGCTGGAGACATTCCTTTGCAGACAGTTCTAGCTAAAGAGGCAGCACAACATCCTGTCCTGTTACTATCCCACAGGTAGTCCATAAAACACTCAGCACCTCTGAAAAGCACATGCTAAGAGTCAGAGTTCCTTCAAATCTGCAGGTGATCTTGTCTGTTCTGAGAGCCACTATCTCTGTGATGCATCTGCGGGACTTTCTGCCAGACCCCTACTCTGCTTAGATGCGAGCTGCCTGCCAACAAAGGAACAGAAAAGCTGTCATTCAATGGAAAATTTAACTGAGAAGATAAGGGAGCAGTGAATAATGTCTCCTTAATACTGCTGATGTTATTTGTCTTTATGCCTCCAGGTCACATGGTACCTGCTTCCCAAAGATCTTTTTAAATAGGTATGACTGTTAGCCTCCTGGCTGGTTTCTGCTTGCAGTCTACCAGGCCTGATCACACCAACTGTTCAAAGAAGAAAATTGCATTTCACAAAGGAGTTTTTCTCCTTTGTATCTTCTTTGTACATTTTGTTTTAGAAGGAGGCATTCTTCACACTGTCAAGGCTACTGAGTTGCGAGCTGGACTCTGTGCCAGTTTATTCTGATTGACAGTCTTGAGTACACTTTTCAGAGGAATTTATTTCCTAAGCCTAGTGTGTGTAGCAGTAATAACATTTGCAACCCTCCTTATTCTTTGATTGTGCTGCAGCTTTGGCTGAGTGTAACTCTGGCTCAGTTACCATGCAAAATTTCTGGAGTAAAAGAGCAGAGCTGAGGGTATAAAACAGAGCTCTTGGACCTAGGAAATTGCTGGGCCTTGTTAGGGAGCAGATAAAATGAAAACCTCTTCTGACCCCCAAAACACTCATTTACAAAACAAAGTAAAGCCATGCCTTTGGGCAGTTGAGAAGGGTTTCTCTAACTTTTCTGCCCTGTTTTCACTGTTGACTGAGACCAGCTTGTCTCTTGATATTTCTGGCCTGTTTGAAAGTAGAAATCACTTGAGATCTCCAATAGGCTTCTACAGCCAGGAGAGTTTTAGGCAATTTTGTTGGCTTGAGGTGCTGGATGAGCTTGGAGAAGTTTTCAAGCAACTGAGTGTTTTACCCAAACCTGAACTCTAGTACGGTTAGTAACAGTTACTGACTATATAACTCATCCACTCCGTCTCTCCGAAATATCCAACTTCCTGAGTTTCTCCCACCACCATCTTCTGTCCCAGTAGAGCCTGATGTAATAGAGTAGCAGTAAAAAGTTACTAGGTATAAATGAACTGATGGGGATTAAAGAACCAGCACATGCCTCCTGGAAGGCTTTAAAAGCATCCTGTTTAGAAACAGCTCTGTTTCTGCATCCCACATTCTTAGTAATTTTCTTTCTCCTGTTTTTTCATTTATATGTAGGAATTACAGATGGAGCAGACTCACCAGGTCCCATTTCATTTGTCCTCCCTAGGGCAAGAGGAGTGCTGTCCCACATGAGGCCTTCCATAGGGTTTTGCTTAGTTTAGTTTCGAATCACTCATGTGCCTGACAGATTCAGAGATCATTGTGGCTGATGAAATTTGTACAAGCAAGGTGCATGGCTCCTGGGCCAGCGCTGAYCTTTGCTGTGCACTAGATGATGCTCATAGCACCTGTATGTCAGTATGTGCAACTAGGATCCCTTGAGAGCAAATCAGACTCAACCTAATAGGGCAAGTAACTCTTGCCCAGGGCTACTGTGTATTGTAGTGATGCTTACTGGATAGTTCTTCTACTGGGTCTAGCCTTTCAGAAAGGAAATTCAATCCTTCCTGCTTTGGGGGTGAAGACTCCTAAGATGGTGCAGAACATTCTCTGCAGGTTGAGATGAACATTTATTTCCTTTAAGTGGCAYTTCTGTTCACACTGCACTGAAGAGTACTATGATTTGTTGTTTATAGCCAGGTAGCAACAGAGACTCCCCAGGGAGAGGGTAGAACATTGCTGTTCTAGGTGCTGTTCACAGCATACACCAGGCTGGAAATCTGAGGCAAGAGACAGGAGATGGGTCCTGCAGAGGGGCAGTGACCAGACAAGGTAACAGTTGCAAGATAACCTCCACGGAGAGGTTTGAATTTCTAGCAGTCTGGTGTAGTTACATTTGGATGCTTTGATCACATTGAATAATCTCTATTCAATGAATGAGTGAGCATGTTTAGTCGGGAAGAGTGTATGAAGCAGCCAGTCTTCATTTATATCTCTTGAGACAAAGAAGTTGAAGAGGATGGAATTGGAATGCGTTGGGGCATTCTGTATCGTTTACAATCTTACCTTTTCTGGGCCACATAGTTTTGCATAAAACAATTCCTAGAAGAACCAAGCTGTTGCTGGACTTCGGAACTTCACAGTCACTTTCATTAAAGTCATGTGGAATTACTGGCCTGTTTGGGAAGGATGTGGTCAGTTTTATGTGTGGCTCATTTGATTTATTCTAGGAGAATTTTGGCCTTGTCTCCCTACTGTGTCAAGATACTCATCCTCATGGATATATACCATATGTGCTCTGTGGCAAACAGTATGGTTAGTTTTTTTCCTTGTTCAAGTGTCRGACTGTGACAGGGGTCCCTGCCAGTTCTTTTCCTCATAGCTATGGTCAAGAGTTTTTCATCCCTACTAAAATGTATGGCTTCCAATCAATCCTTTAAAATGTGATGTTATATCTAACTTAAGTGCATGATCAAGTTGTGCACAAGATTAGATTGACCTTGGCCAGTGCTGAATTTTTTGCCAGTTAGATGTATGTTCTTGCATTTCTGTAGTATTCAGTCCTATGTAGTCCTAAGTCCTAATGACTATAAAGAGCCGGTGTTGTTTAGTTTATGCCATGCAGCTTAAATGGAGTCAGAGGAGCTATGCCATGTTCCTTAGCTTAGGATCTGATCCTCAGCGTTGCTTAGAGAACCTCAAGTGAGACTTCTTTAAAGAGCTAGAGATGAATTTCAAGGGGTTTGTAAATTTGGCTGGCTTTGGGGGTGGGCTGTTCAGGCAGCTTATCTAAATGTATTGAAAAGAGCTTTGGTTTGAAGATTAAGTCAGAAAATTTTGAAAGATCTCTCTTCCCCTGAGATTTCATGTGCTGCCTGGTTCTGCTTGGACCAAAAATGCAGTGCCAAAACAAAAAGGTTTTCTCATCACACCTTGGTACTTGAGAATGAGATAAACTTCAGAGGGAGTGAAACCATTGGATATGTCTTTCTGAATGAGAGCAAGCCAAACATTTTCAAACTGTATCAGTTGAGGTTCAATTTGAGTTTCAAAGCAGAGACTTAAGCCAGATCATGATTTTTCCAAGCAGCTTGGAAAAAAACAGAAGCTTAGGCAATACCTACTCTCAGAAAATCATCCAGCTTGGATGAAGTCCCTCTAGCTGCCCTTGTGTGCTGCATTTGCATTCTGGGTGGCCTGAAGCTTTTTTCCATAGTCTCTGAGAAAAAACAGAAATGGGATGGGTAGAAAACGAGTGACAGTGGAGTACTATTTAGGTATATTATCGTGCCTTCACACATCCACTTGCAACTGAACGCAGCATCCGCCTCTCTCTGGCTGAGTTTAATGGCATATCTGTACATTGGCATCCCTCTCCACCTGTTTAATGCATGTGTAGATAATGTTAGCAGACACTTTTCTGAAATGAAGTGTGGGGAGGATGGCTTGTTTTTTTTCCCTGGCAAGCTGCAGATGATGAGATGCATGTGCTTCTGTAGCGACAACAGTGATAAGAGAGTGTTAATATCACCATGAATCCCTCATTTTGAGAAAAAAAATGGCTTTTTATTCTAGACTGTTAAAGCATTTTAAAGAGTTCTTACAAACGTAACCCAGGAGCTGGGTCTGTGTCCAGCTGCTCTGCATGATCCTTGCTGAACAAACCTGCTGTCAAAACCTGGTGCCCGCCTGAAACGATGAGACATTTCTGAGACAGAAATATTCTACATTAAAACAGACATTGATCCAATCTGAGGTGTCTGTTCTGTTGCAGCTAGCTTCAGTCTTAATTTCTCTTTGTCATGCTTCCTGCCTCTATCTGCTTTCTTTTCTCTGCATGTGCATTTTAAGCATCATCGGAGTTGGGCAGTTTGAGAATTGTGTGCATGAGGTTTGTATTACATTGCTATACCTTTTGCAGATGAAGTACCCTAAATAAGATATTTGTATGATTTTTTTTCTGGGATATTCTGCCTCTCTTCTCCCTCACCTCTGTACATACGGGTTCATGACACAGACTCTTTCCCACGTACTCTCAGTGCTGCTTTGCAGACTGGCAGTTTCTCCTCTGCCCTGGAGGCAAGAACCCTCCGCAGCCTTGTGTGTCACCTTCCTAGAAGGAAGGAGCGCAGGATCCTGAGCATAGATGTATGCAGACTTCAGTGGGGAATTAACACTGAGTTGCCCAGTAGGTGTTTGGCTGAGATTCAGAAGCTGCTCTCACTGACGTGGTGTGACTCAACCATCCTTTCAGCTGGGATGGAGATCAGTATTCGCTCAGGTCAGAGGAATCTAGAGCTGCTCTTACAATAAGAAGGCACCAGGAAACATGAATGAAGCTGGGATAAGGCACTTCCAGAAGCTCTGGATGGTTCTCAAGACCTTCCACTGCTGCATCAATTATGTTATTTAGCAGTACGAAGGACTCTTCTTGGCTAAGTCCTCCTCCAGCCATCATGCCCTCCCACAGTGTTCAGCCCCCAGGGAATAAGCTGCTAGAGCTTCTCATCACAGGCAGCTGGATATGTTCCAATGCAGACATAGATTTGAATTCTCTGAATTTTGTGGCTTTTATCAGACATATACCACCATTTTCCACCTAACTATTTGTCTGCCTTTAGTGTAGTTCTTACTTCTGTTTCTCTCCCCACTCTTGTTGCTGGTCAGGTAAGACCCTCATGCCTCTCTGTTGTCCTTGCTCTGCCCAGCCTCTTGAAGGAGCTTTCAACCAAGGTATAGAATGGATTTTTTAAGGTTCAGTGTAGTCTTGGGCACCTCCAGTTAGTGCTTCCATCCATCTGCTTAACTCCTTGGGAAAAAAATAAGCCAAACAATGAGTGAGTACAAAAGCATATGTGGAGAATTGGCAGTGAGCATTCCCTGACTCACAGCATCCATGCTTCTGCATGTCGGCTCTGTGCACAGCTCACTGCCTCTCCTTACCCTTGCTTTAATTAGTAAGGGCTGAGCACACTCTGGGAACATGCTAGAAGAGGAGTGATGAACAAAACAGCAGCTCTAGATGAACAAAAGCATTTGAGGAGTTTGAGATGGAAAATTGGTTGGTCTGTGTTATCCGACCATGTCTGAATGTTACCAGTGGCTAATGGCAGCAGGAGGTGGGGGCAATGTGCTTTCCATCCACAGATGAAGTCAGGTTCTTTGTGAAAGAACTCACAGCCTTGAAGACTGCAGAGTTGTAAGTTTGTGTACACCATGCTGGTGACCACTCCTGCAAATGAACATCTTCACTCCCAAGAGTAGACAGAGGTACAGTGAAGCAGAGAAACTGTCTGCACCAATTACCTGCACAAGTGCACATTCCTGAAAGTGTCATTTCTCTACATGGTATTTAGCTCACGCTCTTCTGATGCTCAATTAGAGGTCTGGAAAGGCTCTCTCCTTGGGCCCTGGCCAAGGCTATTCTCAAATGCCTTCAGCAATGTGCTGCTGCTCGTTCTCGAAAGGGCTAACTTACTGGAGAGGTGGCCTATTATTCCCGTTAAATTTTGTTCTGCTCAGTTCCATCCAAACACTACCAGACCATTTAATTCCCTGTTTGGTAGATGGAAACCCATAGTTTCTTCTCCCCGTCACCCCACCACAGATCCATGCAGGCCACAGTCTGCTGTCATCTAGGTTTAGCTAGTACTTATCCATGGTAGATTAATTTTCTTCTTTTTAATCTTTATTAAGTCTCAGACTTTTTTCATAAGTGCTCCAAGAATGCAGCCTAGTGGCCTCCTTGGTTGCTTGCCTTAGTGTATCTCCTTGCTGCTGGTTGCGACAGGCTCTCAGGTGATGAAGGAAGAGGCTGTGTATGCCGGGAAGGGAAAGGCTTTAACAGGCAGCGGCAGCCCCCCCTCCCCTTCTCCCTCTCCAAGAGTAAGATCAGGGCAATGATAATGGCTTTGTTTAAAAGGAAGAAGAGGAAGGAAAATGGAAGTGGTGTCTAAAAGGACAGGAGTTGCCTCACCCAAGTATCCCAAGGACCTTGGCTGCCAATACTGCATGGAAATAAACGGTCCAAACAATGTGCAGCCCTATCTGGAAGCTGCAGGAATCTGGACAGCCCCCTCTTTCCTTGCAAGGTCTGATAGGATTGTTTGCTGGCACAGAACAAAGCGCACCGGTCATTGTTCCTCAAGTTGGCTCGCTCTGCTCATGGCCAATAGCATTGTCCTGGGATTCCTCGCTGTCTCGTGAAGACAACAAAATTGCAGGAAATCAGACCAGATCATATCCGACATTTAACTATATGATATCTGAGGGCATTATTTTTYCCCCACTATCCTTGTTGGCTTTTTCTGGACATGAGGAATGGTGCAACATAGAAACACTTGATCTCCCAAAATAACTAAACGTTTAGTCATTGCTGGACTGATTCATGGTCTACCTGCATCCATATCCTCTCCCTGACAATGGTGGAAACCATATAGCTTGAAAAAAATCACAGCAAAACATCCGGCACAGTTGCTCACTCTTTACCCAAGTCAAGTGGGGAGAGTTCATGCAGCACTTCCCCATGAGGGGTTCTTTGCGCCTCCTCCCAGGAGCGCTGGTGTGCAGCATGGTAATTGCTGCCTTCCCCGAGGAGGCTGTCCTCTCCACYGCAATGAGCACAGCAGAAAGAAGAAACCACTCTTTCTTGCCGTTTCTCTTTGCAAATGTGCCTTAATTATTATGATAAAACTACCAGTTCCTGCAAAGGAATGAAAATTCTCCCTCCCCTCTCAAAATCCCTAGAGCAAGGAAACCTAATAATTACCAAGTGGTACAATTCAAACTTTACTGTTTTCTCATCAAACTGGAGGGTCTCAACAGCAAATTCACGGAAAGGGCCTATGGTGGTGCCACTCCTGGCAGCATCTTGCCAAAATCCTTCAAGAGGAGCACAGCTGGGACACGTACTGCATTTCCCATTTGCCGCGTGGGTCTCCACGCCAGCTTACTGGCATTGCAGCCCCAGTCATAGAGTGCCACGGAGAAAAGCTCCGCCGGAGCCACTGTAGCTGAGCCGAGTGGGGCACGGCCCTTGCTAGAGTCCTGGTCTTGTACCAGAGCTCGCTTTGCGTGGTAGCAACCCAGCAAGGGGGTGGCTAGGAACAGAAGCTGTCTGGCTCCTGAAAAGCCAGAGCCACTCTTCCCTGCCTCCGTGTCCCGGGGGGATCCAGAAAGACAAGTGAGAGACTAGGGTAGGTCTGTGTGGCAGGCTGCTGCTGCGGGGGCTGGAAGACGAAGGCAGCGGGCTGGCTGCGAAGCCTCGTCCGGCGAGGACTGGGGCAGCACGGCCCCCGGCACGCGGTCCCCCGGCTCGGCTGCATCCGTGGGGTGAGGGCGAGGGGAAGGGGAAGGCGAAGGGGAAGGGGGACGGCGGCCCGGGCGTTTCGCAGCCGTCTGCGGCCCGTTGCCCCGCAGCAGCAGCCGTGCCCTCTCCAGCGCCGCGCTCGCGCCAGCGGCGGGAGAGGATCCGCAGTGCCTGCGGGCCGGGGAGGGCCTTTCGTCAGTGTGCCCCAGACACTTGGGCACATCTTTAAATAACACTTAAACGGCCTTACCTGCTGCGTAGACAGTCTATTTAAGATGAAAGGTCTTCCCTCGGCAGATGGTGAAGGAGACGCGATCGATAGCTCTGGCAGCAGTTCCTGAATGTCAGGGAGATGCTTTTATTCACTGCAGCTGCACCAGTGCCGAGGCGGAGCTGCAGCCGGCGGCCCTGGCGCTTCGGCTCTCGGGCAGAAAGRTGCTCTTCTGGCTCCTTATGACGGAAGGTACAATTTTTGGTCAAATTAGCCAAGTCCTTGCAGGTTCCACAACTGCCTGAACGAAGTGGGCCACAGAGTATGCAAACAGGCCTCGTCCATCAGCGCGGRGACAGTTCCCCCTAACTCCCTTCCTGCCCGTCTCTGTAGCTGACGATATGACCAATCAGTTTTCCATCTTTAAAATAATGCTCTTAATTAATTTGTCTGTGCTGATGCTCTTGCTAATACTATTATTTGTAATACCTCTGTGCATCCCTAGAGAAGGGCACAAGTCTTAATTAACAGTTTTAAAGCTGCCTGAGCACCATGCCTGGAAAATCTGAAGCAGAGAAGGTTACTGTCATATGAAGATTTAATTTTTTTTTTATTTGTAGACTTCTTTTTTCCAARCAGATAAACAACCTCCATCTACTCAGCTGAAACCCAGAGCAGTCTTGCTTTTCAGCATCACCTTTTGTAGCAAAGATCGCCTGGACTCCCCTGCATCAAGCCTCAGCTACCACCAGACTGATAGAAATTGCATCCAAACGCRTCACATCCAAACTTCAGGGTGTAAACAGTTTGCATGTGTTTTCTCAGCATCTGTCTGCACAGGACTCACTAATGTGTGCATGTGCACACGCACATATGCACGCACACATGCTCACTGGATGTACAAATGTTTCCCAACAGTAGTTTAAAGCCCCCAGTGATTTGCAGAACCTCACAAATTGCCTTCTTCTGTCTCTGCAAGGTAATTTAAGGTTGCTTTTGCGTGGGGTTTATGTGAACAGTCACATTAATTAAAAAAACCTGAAAGCACACACCTTCTTATGTCCATTTCAGTAAATACACCAGAAGTCCTCATTTCTATCTGCTTGGTAATTGAGAAATTAGACACAAGTCAAATGTAAACCATCTGGTTTACAGACAACAACAGTAAACTCCATGAATAACATTTTTGAACAGCTACACTGCTCCTTCAGAGAGGAGGTCTTTGCAGAGCGATACAGGCAGACAGAGATATCCCAGCTAATGCTGAATGAACTAACTAGCTAGTGCGGAATCACAACCAGTCTGGCCTCATTAGTGTGAGGCTGTCCCTGAACTAATTAGCTCTTCTGGAAAGCCAGGTATGTTATTAGGCTAAGTGAAGTTCCACAGTGCTACAGCTAGTTGCTTTGGCACTTGGCATCTACCTGGAGGAYGCTGTGAAGGCGTATCCAGCATGCCGTGGCCGTTTGACAGCTCCCCAGCACCGTGTGACCTGCGAGGGAGGGAATGAACCAAATCCTTCCTTCCTCCATACAGATGAGCAGGAGAACTGCCCTTCAGCTGAGAGCCCCTGCCGACTCTCTCTGGTCTTCTCTAAAGGAGGCAGCTCTGCCCCGAGAGAGGACTATTTCCCATCCCCTCACTCAGTCCCTGGCTGTGCCCTGGGGAATAGCGTGGCGTGGATGCCCGTGTTTCCCGTGTGCAGTCAGGTATCTGTGGCCACAGAGCCAGAGCAGTTTTGCAGTTCTAGCCAGTGTATCCTTCCAACAAGCTGAGGCCCCTGATTCTGTTCACTGCTTGCTGTTGAATCTTTTCAGCCAAATCTCCAAAGTCTTGGCTGAGCTGTGCTCCAAAGCCAGCCAGATTTCTGATGCTTAGCAAAAATATTCATTAACGACTTAATCTGCACGCACACAGGGGATGCTTTTAGTGTGTTTGTTCTAGGTCCGTGAAACAGTGATCTGGCCACTGCTTTAAACTCTGCCTTTATCTGTGATGTCAGAGATGAAGAATTCAGAAAAATGCTGTTAGAGGAGACAGCCCAAAGTATCCCTTGTGCTCACACCACAAAGCACATAACCACCGACACACACCACTCGTCCGAAAAAGCACGTGTTGCAAAATGCACTTTGCACCAGATGATTCATGACAAATGCTCTCCTGAAAGCCCTCTATTGCCGATGAGACATACTGTCCCCTCCTATCCCACCGGAGAAACCCAGAGTGCACAGACTATTCAGGATATGCAGCAGGGTGTGGGGATAGGGAGGCGAGGAGCAGGGGGCACCAGGCAGGGAATGATCAGTGATTTTCCACTAAATCATCTCATCAGTGCTGAAGGAACCAGAAAGGATAGATGTTGTCTAGTCACTCAAGGTGGGGACAGGATACCTGGGTTTAGTTCTCAGCTCTTCTGAGGATGGGTTTACTGAGGGGACAAAGGGAGCACATGAGATTCCCTATTAGAGATTCTAATGGGAGAACTTTGTCCTGTAATTAAATTCTGKGATTCTTCAGGATTTGAATGCATTTTCTCAAATATGTTCCCTCCAAGACTCAACTACTTCGAAATTCAGGCAGCATTATTTAGTGGAGATTGGCAGAAGTCATGTGGCACAGTGTCTGCCTTGCAATCTGTGAGCCCCGCTGCTAACCAGGTCTTGGAGGAAGCCAAGAAAACCTGCTAAACCTGTGTTCCAGGACTGGAGGAGTGGGTGAGCTTCAAGGTTACCTTTTGCAAATCAAGTGAAGTATTTTCAGGAAATGAAATGTGCTGGAGCTGTGAGCAGAGGTGGGGGAAGCCTGGTCACAAAACCAGATGCATTTCCTTGAGAGCTGTTTGTCAGCTCTGCGTGATTTGTATCACAACCTTCCTCTCTGCATGCAGCTGGGTGAAACCCCCACCATGCACTTAGTGCTCACAGGACAGTGTCTCAGAGTCAGAGTTCACGCAGAAGAACCCTGTTGACCTGAATAGATTTGTGACTGTCTTTCTAAATAGAAGGCTGGAGGAAAAGTTGGTTCCCGGGACCAAGGGAAGGTATGGAGATAAATTCCCCCTAGTCCTAGATTCACAAAGCCAGCACGTCTCCTCAGAGACTTTGATTTGCCTTGGCCTGCTCCAGCACTGAAACAGGCAGACGCAGCAGCTGACATTTTGTAGACGAGCATCCCCCTCCCCTCAGCCGGCTAAACACTCACGAGGAGGTCTGCGTTTGAACTCCTGGAGCTGYTTGCAAGCAGCCGCTGCCAGTAAAAGTCAGGCAGCACTTTCACTTCTTCCTTGCTGGGGTTTTGAAGCCCTGGCGATTCCCAGCCCCCAAGGCTGCTGTTCAGGAGGAGCAGGATGAGATTAGGACAAGGAGGGAGGAATTGAGGGCACAAGGCAGATGGCAATGTAGTGTTTTTCTGCAAAATTATCGCCTCAGTGCTGTGGAAGCAGAGGCATGAGATGTTTGTGGGAGGGGGGAGGTGTCAGGCGGCTGTAATCCTTCCATTAGCCCAACCTGGGGGAAGTGTGACATAGTGGAAAAAAAGATGCCTTGCTGTGCAAACCTCTGCAACTTTGTGGCAATGATGTCCCACCTTCCGTGGCCTTTGGTATATCCCATCCTGCCTCTCAGTTTCCTTGTCAGTGGAATCAGGATAATCATCTCCTTTTATCACCAATGGCTTAATTAGTGAAAGCTCGTAGAGCTCTAAGAGTATCATCCCTGCACAAAGCAAAGGAAGGCAGGAGAGTACTGGAAGCAGGGAGAGCAAACACTTGGGGTCTGAAAGGATATCCTGGGCCTTTAATGCATTTGATTCCTCTCCTCCCCGTCCACCCTGATCCTCCCCAGAATCGAGCGCTCTCTCTAGACAATGCAGGCAAATCAATACTGGCATTGCATTCAGTCCGATGTGTGCCTTCCTCCGCTGAAGAGCTGAGCTCCACTCCTCCYAGCTACTAACAACACTAAAAAAGCAGCTGAAACCCCCTCACGTCTGCTGTCTGAGAGTGGGGCTGGGCCAGCATCTGCAGACACCAGTCATGTTCTTGCTGCTGCTGAGAGGCTCCTGTAGCTGGRCATCTTTGTAGGTTGCAAGTAGTATGAGCCATTCCCAAAATACCAGTGGGAAAGCTGCTTCTTAAACCCCCTTTCCAATGTTTTCTGGTCCATGGTCCTCTAGGATTAGCAGCTCCTGCAGACAAACCAAATCTCCTGAGGGTCCTGCAGCAGGTGGGGGGAGTGGATCTACAAAGAGTTGGCACAGCAGAGAGGATGAGTCTCAACCCTCCCTTGGCTTGCATGGAAAAGAGAGTGGGATGGGAATGTGGGAAGGGAAAGGAAAGGAAGAAAAGGAATGGAGGAGGTACTGAGATGAAGACTTGCCAGTGTTGGGTGGTTAGATGCAGGATGGTGCGAGGGTTGATTGGTAAAAGAAATGTAAGTTTATAATGAAGTCAGGAGATRTGAAATAGCATATAAAGATCACAGCTGTCCTCCGCAACACCATCATTCGTATCCTGCTCAGCCCTGACGTGACCGTCAGGTGGGTGTCCCTGAGTCCTGTTAACTTCTTCCAGGCTCCGATAACATTGAGCTTCACAAACTCTGGTCCAAAATGGCTACATTCAGTATGGCCTGTTCTTTAGGGGAAAAATACTCAAAGCCATTGGACTTTCCAATTGAGCAGTACCCCTCCAACCTTGCGTAAGTGGGAGCACCTACTTACTCTATCTATGATGGCCAGAGTCTGAGGTGAGGGAGTCTGTGAGCCTGGGCCTTTCTGGTCTCCATCTGTCAAAGCCATATTTTCCCAAAAAGGGACTGCAGTCATCATGCAAATGTGAATTTTATACCTGCTGGGGTGGCCCCAGAGCTCCTCAGGCAGCGTGAGCCATATGTAGGCAGCGGTCAATGCAAGGAGAAGCCAGCTATGTTTCTTGACACCGTATGACTGCCCAGATATTTTGAGGAACTTTTGTGAATCCAAACAAGCAAGCAGGGACATTGTGCTATGTCCGGGGAGGTGGTGTAGGGTGAGGACAGACACTCTTCTGGGATAGCACTGTCCTGCTGGACTGAAACAAGACATCGACAAATGATACATTTTGGTCCCCCTCCTCTGGCAGACACTGTTATGTCTAACGCTAACCTGTAACAGCTGATAACAGCCGCAAGTGCTGCTGCTGTTGCTTTTATAAAAGTTCGTGGGATACCAGATTATTTCCATACACAGCAAGAGCCCTGAAGTTGTGTCTACACTAACCCTTTCCCCTAACATCTCCCACCATTGCCACTACTGGTTCGAGTGCAGGAGAAAGGCAAATGAGTCACCGATGGCTGGGGGCCTTCCAGTCTCTGCACCTGAACTACACACACACACATGCACGCACGCACGCACACACACACGCACACACGCACACACACACACGCACGCACACACACACACACACGCGCGCGCACACACACGTACACATGCACGCACACACACTGGATTTTACAGGAGCTTCTAGGTGCCTAGTGGACTCAGTGCATAAATCCCTTTAGAAGCTAAGTTCCTAGATCACATAGGAACATCAAAATGTGTCCAGCCAAAAGTCACCCCAATGGTCTGTGCACCGCTATGTCTAAGCCCCGGAGAAGTGAGGCGTTCTCGGAAAGCAACCTGCAAAGGGCCCAGAGCAAACAGTTGGCAGAAGTGCAGCTGTGGCTTGGTACAAGTTTCTGGGGAAATTTTTACAGAGGGAATACTGATGAGTAATAAACAAGGTGCTGCCTGATTCTTGTTTGGAGGAAAGAGGGGAGGGAGTGAGGGGCTGAGAGAAAGAAAGACACACGAGGAAGAGAAGGAGAAAGAAATGACCTTGGTGAGTTTTTTTGGCTGCTGTCCAGGTCACACTCTGATGCCAGAAAAAGCTCTGAGTCCCTTTTGGCTGGAAGTACGCTCCCTGCGTTAGGTAAATCACATACACATTTCTGGAACATTACATGTTCACAGTTGCAAAGCTAACAGTAATTAGAAAAACTACAAGACCAAGGCAGGGGGAAAAAAAAATGAGTCACACATGGAAGTGGTGTTATTGTGCTGCAGGAAAATCAGCTTTGCAGATTTCTAAAGGTAAACGTACATCAGGCTCCTTCACTGCCAGAAAGGACTCTTTTGCCACTGCCCTCCACCCTGCCTGGCTGTCAGCATCATAGGGAGAAGAGCAGCTTTGGAGTAAGACAGGATACATTAAGACTTGTCCACACAGAGAGGCTAAATTGCACTCAGGTAGGGCATGAAATTCATGTGGAATGACTCCGGACAGTGAATAGTTGTGCGGTTAACTCTCAGTGGGGATGTTCTTATTCTGCAGAGTGGAATTCCATGAAGCGTAATCCACTTCCACCCATGAATTCAGCCATTTCAAAGTATGCTATTTTCATGCCAGAATAAGAGCAGCCTTGCCAGGAGTTGATCACAAAGAGTTATTCCAGAATAACTTCCTGGACAGGCAAATCCATAGAGTCCAGAGGGAAGCAGCTGTTGCCACCTAGATGATGTGCAGCTCCGGAGCCTTTCTCTATCCTCCAGCATGTACCAATAGCAAATGGTGACCTTCTTCTATTGCTCACTCGCTTCAACACTGGATCTGGATGCTGCTTATTTCTAAAATGAAGAAAGAGTCCCATACCAACTCCCCATGTTCAGGCAAGTTTCATAAATCATGCAGACAGTCTTGTTTCAAATGAACTGATGGATGGAGCTTTCATTCCTTTCTTTGCCTGACCCTTATGCTGCTATTCATTAACAGCACAAAGGGTATTTTAACCTGGGAGCAAACTGGGTTCTCATTTGTTTAGTTTACTCTCCTTCTGAGTCATCCCGTTTGGCACATGCAAAAGCATCATCTAAGCAGCCTGCAAGATCTCCCACTGAGGCTGTGCACAGAGCGCAGAGCACCCCCAGCATGACACGTCACCAGGCCATATGGAACAGCACTGCATCTCAAGGTGGCACACGTCATCACACCTTCAGGCGACACTGTGGGCAGAAGAGCCAGGCCTCGAAGTGCTGCGTTGCCACGTGTTGCGACGTGACAGCGTTGTTTCTCAGAAGTATGAATTCATGCAAGTCCTACTTATAAGGCTCTTGTCTTCAGGAACTACTGTCCAGCTAGAAGATGCAGTTGGAGGTTTTCAACCAGCAGTGGAGATTCTCAGAGAAGGCCAAAGAGTGGAGAAGGCATCAAACAATGAAGTGATGCTGTGGACAAATTGCGCAGAGCATGAAATCTTTCTGCAATATTCCAAGACAGATTGTTACGTATCTCTGCCAAGAAATCAAACATTCCTGCTGCAGTTAGGGCTTTCACAGAAGCCCCCTCTGGGACATCAAGTGAGGCTAAGACAACAGTCCAGAGCTTTGCTAGCAGATCATGAGTCCCCAGTGTCTCTCCAGCTGGCAGGACCATCATTGACCTAAATGGCCTTGTCCTCCCTGACACAGCTTTGTTAATTTGGCCACAATCCACTTAATAACGTAGCTGAAGTATAAAGATGTATCCAGGCCCAACCACAAAACAGCTGGAGACTATAGGGTTGACTTAATCCTGGTAGAATAAAACAGGGAAACTGGTGGGAGTCAGTGAGGATGTTGCTGGCTGGGTTTTCAGCAATGCTGAGTAATAAAAGGGATCAAATGCGTTAGGCACAATCTGTCTGGAGCCACAGTTGTTGTTGTTGTTTTAACTAATTGAATTTTAGTGCTCGTGAAAGGTACCGGATTGACAGCTCTGGGGAATACTGCCTGTTGTTTCGACCAGGTACAGCACAGGCAGTGAATCCCTTCTTAATCCCCATCTTCATCCAGACATCGTGCTTTCCTCTCAGGAGGCACAAAGAAGTTCAATCCCTGACACATTCGGCCTTTCCCTTCCACAGCTGGGACCTCAAGCAGAGCAGCTCTTGCATCCATCTRAAAGATCCCAGACAGACCCCTACCTAATTTCACAGTGGCGCCCGTGGGAATAACTTTGGGCTGAGGCAGGACTGGAGGTGATGGGTCTGATCCCGGGGGCCGGGAGCTGTGGTTTTGCACCTGCCTYGGTGGAGCAGCCGTGTGCGTGACGGCCCCGGAGGGCCTGGGGGCTGGAGAGCGGTGGGGGCTCGGGCTGTGCGGCCGAGCAGAGCCGCCGTTCATCGGGGCGGCCAGGCCGGCGAGTGCTGAGGAAACCCGGAGCGGTGAGGCCGACGCGACTGGGGATAAGGTAGGAGAGCAGGAGGGAGCAGGAGCAGCGTCCCTGAGATGAGAGCAGCCTGTTGTGTCCTTTCAGAGCACGGCCGGGGCCGGGGCAGGGCTGGAGGCAGAGACATGGGTGCAGACACCTGCTTGGTGACTCCCGCTCCCTGCCTGGCAGCTCTGCCCCTTGCAAGGTGAAGACCACTTGTATGCAACTTTGTAAAGGACTGAAGGGTAGAAAGCACTGACTGTTTCACTGCTGAAGGTACAAAAGAGAGGCGATAGCTGTGTTGCACAAGCATCTGCCACGAGTTTTGAACTGGGTCCGATGTTGGAGGGTGCAACATCGAGGAGGTCTCTGGGGAAGGCGGTGATTGGGGGGGAGGCGCATCCTGTCCTGCACACTCACAGGGACAAGCTGCAAGCCCTGCACACAGGGGAGAGGTGGCTGTTTCCCAGGGGGTGCTATTAGCAGGCACCTCGTTAGCCCTGCTCTATAAATAGCTGGGAAGAAGCCCAGGCAGGAAGCAGTTGCTTCTAGGAAGGGCTGGGTTTCAGGCTTGCCAAGTCTTGCTTGGGCGGGAGGGTCACTCCTGCGCTTCGGAGGAGTTTTAAGGCAGCGTTGACAGCATTTCCCTCCACGAGGCAGAGCTGCGCTTCCAGCTGCAGCCCTTCAATGCTCTTTGAATCCTCCCTGCTGTCTTCCTTGCTCAGCCTGCCACAGGGTGACGGGCAGCTCTGCAGTTTAGTTGTTAGGGACAAGCTATGCCTCGTTTTTAATGTAGCTACTCTACTTCTTCTGTAGGTAGAGGCTTTGGAAGCTGTACAGCAGAGAGCCTGTTAGGGAGGATAAAAGCATCCAGATCAGCCGGCTTTAAGGGAGGCTGGGACCATCCAGGTACAGAATTTGAGGATATTAAGTCAGTGAGCCTGAAGGGCACAAAAAAGCAATTCTGCACAGGGCAGGGCCTCTTGCGACTGTTTCTCTAGCTTAGGTTAAGTCTCATCTCATTTACTGGACTGAACAGAGCACTGGTTTGCTTTACTGTATTGGTTTCTATATTCTGACCCACATCTTAAGGGCGTTTATTGGGAAGCAGCTTTGGTGTGAGATGTGCATGATATCGTATTTCCAGCTGGGTGAGCTGCATGGGAAAACAGGCCTTGTTAATAAAAAGGTTTGCCCCATCCCTGACAGTGCTTGGAGGAGGGAAAAGAAAACAAGGAAAGTTTTTAAAAAAGCCATCGCATTTATTTATCTCAGACTGGACTACTTTTGTTCAAGGTTTCTTTCTATGGAGGCAAACCCCTTTGTAAAGTGATCTTGAAGTAGCTGGTCTGCACACACCCATGTGTCCCTGCTTTGCAGGGTAAAGCTTCAGTCTATAGCTTTTATCTGGAGAAGCAGTTGAGAAGTGAGGTCCCCAGCAGATCTCRTCACTGGTTGGATTTTGGTGCTACTAGTACTTGATACACAAATGCAGACCAGGGGAATGTCATAGGAGGACAGCAAGTACCCAGCTCCTAAAAACCTTTTTTTTTAAAAAAAAAAAATAAAAAATTAGATGCAGCCTTTCATATCTGGATCTTTCCTTTGGGAGGGATGTTTGGGTTGGAGGACATGGGAATCTGCTGTCTTTCAGTGTCATTTCAGTAATCAAAGTCCTGCAGATGAAGCTCTCGCTTTAGATGCTGAGGGTTCTGGCTGGCAACAACATATGATATCTTCTCTCCACTTGTGGCCAGCCTGTTCTGCTAATTACCGAGCCAGTGTTCTTYGCAAATCGTGCGTACGTCACAGTCCCAGCATCAAGAAGAGCCAGCGTGAGTCAGACTTGAAAGCCCYGAAAAAACACTGTGAGCTTCATTGCTGGCTCTAGTCACGGTGGTATCTGAGCACTTCTGAAGCAGGAGCGAGTGGSAGCTGCAGTAACGGAGACAAGCTCTCTCCTGCCCTTCGAGTCCAATGACCCATCTTGTGTGGGGCGACATGCCAAGCGATGAAGGGTGGAGCTGGACAAAACTCTCTGAGTTAAACCTGTTCAGGTCCCTCCTGCCAGCTGGGGCTGAGCAGTGTGCGGAGGAGGGAGGCTGCGCGGTTCTGAGCCGACATTGCAGCCAAAATCTGTTTGTCGCYACCTTTGCCCATCTCGCGGGTCTGTGTATGCCGACTGGGTTACTTCTCGCTCGCCTGCGAAATCTCCTCTGCATCCCGGTAAWGTTCCCCCAGCAACGGCCAGCTCTGCAGGCCGGTGGGCCCAGAGGTGTGGGGAGTCTGATGACCCCACGATGGGGATACCGCACAGCCCCCAAAGCTGCCCGCAGCTGCTGCGAGTGGCTGGCACCAGCCAGCAGCGTGGGGAACAGCAGAGCTGCAGTGAAGGCCCGAGCTCCCTGCCTCTGCCTGTGCTGCTATTTCCGKCTCCGGTTTAGAGTAACCATCGCACCTTGCTCAGCAGACGAGAGACAGCAGCATCCGCAGAGCTACGAAGGAGCACAACATAACCGGTCCAAAAGGGCAAAGAAACTGCTAAGAGGATCCTCTGCTCCCACCCCGGTGCAATGCAGAGAGAAGCCTGTTATTTCCCGTGGCGCCCGCGGCGCCCCGTGGGCCGAGCCCAGCGCTGGCCGCGGGGAGCGATGCTGGCAGCAGCGCTGGCGGGAGCGGCCGGCGCTCAGAGCCCAGGCGCAATTGAAATGCAGACAGCAATGGTGCACGACAAAGCCGGACGGGGAGAGCGTCCTTGTAAGCTGGCCTTGCATGCCACCTACGGTTCCTTTGGTGGAGGTGATGCGCTGTCTTTGTCTGACTGAGGAGCAGTTTATTTGCAGTCAGGCTGAGGCATCAGTGGCAGACAGAGATTCCCTGATGGGTCTCTCTTTATTTGGACTAAAACTCCAATATAAAACCCATAATAGGTAGTACTGGCTCTTAGCCACGGCTTGGCTGCGCTTGACGGCCACATGCTCCTCCATAGTTCGCAATGGTTACAAAGCTAGTGCTCATCTGGCAGAAATTCACTGTAAATAAGTTATGTTTAAGAAATGAACCACGTTATTAAGATGCGTTGCCAGAAATTACGGGGGTATGTGGATCTTACAGGGCACAGACCGAGGCACTTGTCAGAACCGGTGGAGCACCCGTGCTCTGAAAGTCAGTCCTGTGTAAGCTGCTCCGGGCCGGGCGTGTGGCACAGAGGCACCTGGTCGGGGGTCTTTGAGCCCTGGTGTGATGCCCTCTGCTCGCTGCCCTGCAGCACCTCAGCCCCCCAGCCCCTGCTGCCGAACACCCTTTCCTCAGCCGGCACTCAGAGATCCCCCTGCTTCTAGCCAGAGACAAGCTCGAGCCGCAGTGTCCGGGTTTGGATTTCGGGCGTCTCTGGATTTCCAGAGTGTTCAGATTTGGGTTTCTGGTTCTCCTTGACAGGAAGAGAAACAGTAACTGCGCGTGAAATCCAGGTCCCTTCGGGCGCCCTGCTGCGCTCCCGCTGCTTGCCTGCGAGGCCTCTTTGTGCGCGTTGTCCGTAGGAACGGTTGAATCTGTCAGAGCAAGTATCCTTCTATCCCGGCGTGGYGTGGCCATTAGTGGGTGCCCTGGGGAAAAAGCAGATAAACAGAGCATATAGAGAAAGAAAGACACCGGCAGCCCGCAGCCGTCTGAAGCCGAGGCCTGCCTGGCGTCTGARCTGCGTCCTTATTAGCTGCTGATGGAGAATGAATGTGCAGTTTGAATTTGCGTCACTCCGTTTTCAGGGCTCTTCTCCTTTTGACCTCTGCAGCAACCTGTGGCAGAGAGTGCGGTGGCCAGCTGGTGCGAAGAGGTGACGTCTCCCGTCAGTAATTGCAGGAAGAAGCTCTAGCAGGTGGGATGAGGAATCGCACCGAAGATCACAGAGCAGAGGGAAGCAGTGGCAAACAGCAGAAGAGCATGGGAGAGACAAATGGCTGTGTCCTGCGTGCCAGCTCTAATGGGAGGAGGATGTGCCCGCAATAACAACGACGTGGCAGCAGCAGTCACTGCCTGAGGAGTCAGCTCCCTGCAACCTGGCAACACGGAGGTGATGGACCAAAGCTGGGAATCCGGGTCAAAGCCGGGGGAGCAAGCTGAATTCGTCTGACAGTGTCTCACCTTCCGATGTGCTGTGCAAAGAGGCAGTGACTTGGAAATCTGAATTTTGGAGGCTGAACTTCATCAGTCAGACTACTTCTGCCTCATTACGTTTAAAGAGGACCGCATCCCCGCGCCAGAAAGGAGCACTGCTGGTCTCCCAGCTGGGTTTGAACAGATCAATACGGATGCTGTGCCACTAAGAAGCTCTTCCCGAAGCAATAAATATGGGAAGTGTGCTTTCAGCCTCCCTTTTCTGAGGATGAAGGGCACACAGTCGAAGCCGCGGGAGGCACCGTGTTTAATATTTATCAGCACCAARCCACAGCGCGTCCAGAGGCACCGCTGAAGAACCGGAGCGGTGACCCCGGCGAAGCGCCCCGCTCCCGCACACTAAAGCTGCGGGGCCGAGAGCGGGCTCCGGGTGGGGGGCGGCGGGGGGACGCCCTGGCCCTGCCCGGCCTCCCTGCCGGGTCCCCCTCGAACGCGAAGGCGGGATGCGCTCCGGCCCGTCCGCGGTGGCAGGAGGAGCCGTGCCTCGAGGTGGGTTGGCGTCGCCAAAGCTCCCGCGGGCGCTGGGTTGCTGGTGCCTCTGTGTCCTGCAGACCCTCTGAAGCCATCTCTGCCCTGCATTAGAGAGCTAAGCCCCAACAATAAGGGTAATGGACAGGAAATTAGAGATAAGTAGGTGGTTTGACAGGATTAGGGATAAGCAAAAGAAACATAATTATGTGATAGCTGCTATCAGACAAGGCCTCCAACGCAAGAGAATGTAAATGACCTAAAAAAAGCACTACACCAGATCAAACAGCTACACTTTGCAGATAACAACCCAAAAACACGGAGTATAAATATTTATCACAAATGAATTCTCCAAACACTCCCTACTCAGGATCACACTAACAATAGATGGGATTGAGGATAATAGAGGCTTTTCACAATCTTTTTTCTTTTTCTTTTCTGCAGCTTTTAGCCATGTACAGCTGTCTGTATGTGTGTGCGAGATAGGAGCGCGTGTCCGTGCGTGTGTGCCCGTGTACGTGCTAGAGGAGGGGGTTGTCCACAGTCTCCACTCTGCGGGTGCCAGCGCTGCTGAGCCTCCGTCCGCCTCGATGGCTCTGAGCAAATCACAGAAAATACAAAACCGTCTAAGATTCTGCCTGGAAATCATTGCACGCCTGCAYCCTACCATCTTTCTGTGACGCTCCAAAATGCTCAGGTTCTGGGCRGCAAGGTGGGCGCAAAGGCACAGCGATCCTCGAGCAGGAGCTGAGGGGGAAGATTTCCAGCCCCAAAATCTAGCTGAAACCTGGATGGTTTCTGTTGCTTCTACCTCCACGAGGAGGGAAGGGGAAATCAATTAACAGTGGGCACTTTCCCGTGGGGTTGTTGGGAAGCCTCTGCCCTGAATGAGAGCAGGGCTGGGCRTCTACAGCGCACCTGGAAGATGTAGAGCTCTTCTGCACCTAAGTGCTAAGCGTGACCGGGACCTTAAATTAGCGCGAAAGCCCCCTGGTCCGTCCSAGGGGAGGCAGTCCCCGCTGCTGCGGGCCCCGTGCGGCGCCCTGGCCCTTTGCGGCGCCGAGCGGGGCGTCCTCAGCAGGGCGGCTGCCGCCGGAGAGCGGCCCCTTCGGAGAGCCACCCCGCTCCTCCTCGTGCTTTATTTTCGCTGTTGTTCTTGTAGTTAACAAGCAGGAACACAAAGCCTCCATAACCTGGGCTTGCAAATTACTGAAGCCCAGGAAATGAAAACTCCACAGCAGCATTAATTGGAGAGCTTTTTAATTAAAATCAGCTTGTTTTCCGATCAAAGATTAAAGGAAGGAAGAAAGCYGAAAGAAAAAAAGATAATGAAACAATTCCCTCCCTGCCCCTCTCTGGCATTCATGAGGTGCGGGCTGAGCACCGTGCGTCATCCCTGCCGCTTTGCTCTGATACCTTTTGATTTTTTTTTTCCGAATGTCTTTTTCATCTCCTGTTTCTACCTGGCTTTGCCCTCATCTGCTTCTCCTCTGTCTGTGTGGGYCTCGGGAAGGTGCCTGCAGGGGCAGCCTCTGGGACCCTGCTTTGCCCCTTGCCAGGGCTCTGCGGGGACGAGAATGCAAAACTTTTTGCGGAGAGGAGCCGGATGTTTCTCACCGTGGTCCTTGTTAGTTAAATGCCCTGAGCAGGTAACAGCGCTGTCTTCTAGCAAAACCCATTGCATCTCGGCGTTCTCGTCTCTCCAGGTGTCTCCTCGGCCTTTTCTCCGGTGGAAGGAGCTGGAGAAGCTCCAGGCAGGCAGCCCGAGCAGACGCTTGGGGGTGCGCCCGCCGCTCTGCTGCGCTTTCCACGGCGCCAGCCTGTCCTGTGCCCCCGTCCCCCCAGGCACTCCCGATTTCCGAAAAATGTCTGAGCAAAAGGTGCCTCAGCCAGGCAGGAGTTAGTCTGTTCTGGACCTTTCCTGGAGCATTAGATTCTGGAGGAGAAATTAGGGCTGCCCAAGGGCTAGCTAGTGCGACTAAATGACATTCAATGAGTCTAAACAAACTATATTGCTAACGAAAATGTGTATTTGTTGTTCTGGAAAGACTGATGCCCCCGAGGCTGCTGAGAATCACCAAGGAGGAAAAATTAGATGGAAAATTTGAGTGAAAATAGGAAATTCTTTAATGGAAATTTATGAATAATCAAAAATCCACATTTTCTTAAGTGGATAATGAGCATAATTTGGGGGTCAAACATCTATCTTTTTTTTTTCAGTGATGATTGTAACTGAGCACAGAAAAAAAAAAGAAAAAATAAAACAGGAACAAGAAACAGCCAACAGGAAAGCAGAGGAAATTGAAGGTAACTGAGATAGACGAGAGGCTTTGAAGTTTAGAAAATTGGTAAGAGAAGGCAAACGCTTCAAAGAAAAGCCCGTAGCTGGCTAGGCTGTGGCCRTTCGTTATGAAAAATATTAGGCAAAAGAGGCACCCTAGCAAAAGCTGCGGCTCCTTAGTAGCTAACAGTAGTGACTGTGCTCGTGATGGCACAAGGAGGAGGGAAGTGCCAGGTCAGCATTTCCGTGCCGTTCCTGAAGGAAGCAGGGTGATGTGCCGCTGTCATGCAAYGTTGCTGAGGCAGCTCACGGCCTGATAGCAAACACTGAAGATTGCCGTACATCCTAGAAAATAAATACTTTGAAATCATTTTGCATCAGCCCCAAGAGTTCTCCAGGCACTGGCAGAGAGCTCCTGTGCTCGGAGGAGAGCTCGTCTCTAATTGCACTGGAGTACCAGAGAAATACGAGAGACTGGAAGAGCACCGAAGCCCTGTCTGTCTTCAGAAGGAGCAAAAGGGGTGACCTGGCCTCAGCAGAAGAGTGGAAAAAGCATGATACAGAATTGAACTGAGGAAGAATTAGAGTCAGTCAGCACAGCTTTATGGAAATAGATCTTGCCAAACAAACCTGATTTCATTCTGTAATGAGATTATACTTTTGGTTGTAAAGGTAACTGTGTAGATGTAATATACTTAGASTTCTGGAAGGCGTTTTGCTTAGTATGGCATGGCATTCTGATTAAACAGTTAGCACCCTGAGTAAAGCACTTAGTCAATGGTAAATTATTTGCAAGAGAGGGGGAGAAGGCAGAGATGCTTTTAGAGATCTCCTCTTCACCTGCTGTTATCGCATGCTTTTATATTGCAGGGATGGATATCTCAGACTGGAGATTGCGCCTTTGAAAACAGTGACTCTATGGAACCTATGGGAGAAGCAGCTGGGAATCTTCCCGTGAAACTGTCCTTCCTAGAAATGAGGCAAAGCAAGGACTCTGGACATGAGGGCCACATAGGATGCTATGGCATGAAGAACTGCTGAGGATGGGCAGCAGAAAGGTGAGCGAGGACAGCGAGGTCGTCCTTGGAGTAGACTGTCCTAAGGTCTCCTTTGGCTCTCAGACCTATAAATCAAAGATGTGAGAGCTTCATTTAATACTGAACACTGGAAGCCCCAAGARTGCATTCACATGTCCTTCAGTTCAGACCTCTCCTCTGGAGGTGCTGCCACAGATCTCCAAGGAAAAGTCTAGACTGGCAGCCCTTCCCCAGAACAAGGCAATGGGGGCTGAGAGATCCTGACCTCGTAAAATCAGGGCTTAACACTACTCTTGAACATGAGCAGCAAGGAGACAGACCCTCTGTCCTGTGGTTGGTGAGGAAGGGACAGAGTGGTGGGGAGATGGGGATTTCTTACTAACTTCTGGGAACTGGAGCTCTTCTCTRTGTCAAGGATGTTATTTATGCTCATGAGATGCAAACTGATTATGAGAAACATATTGATTGAGGTTTCACAGCTACTGAACACAGTAGATATGTATCAGTTACACCACAGCCCAAACCTGTATCAATGTGTTTCTAATAATCAGCTGGCATCTCATTAACATAAATAACTGTCTTATCCCATTTGGGAGAGCTGCTCCRTGGCTTGCTAACTGCACATTACTGAAATGCCAATTGCTTATTAGAACAATCTTTCCACAGGTCTAACTCCCAGGGAATGGTGGTGTAATAAGACATCACTTGTTACATCGTTGTTAGACCTTGGTAAATATGTTTCTAATCAGCAATTAGTACTTAATTAACACACTGAAAATATCATTTTCAATCTAAATGAAGCTTTTACAGAATTCTGTAAATAAAAATGGGAAGATGCAAGCAGCAAAGCTTGGATTATGAGCTAAAATCAAAAAGAAGTATTTGAAAGAAGAGCTTGAGTGCTTTCCCTGTGCTTAGGACAAATTTTCAGGTCATRTTAATACAGCTCCAGGAAAAAATGGTGTTGTCTGGGAGTTGTTCACTCTGACCAGAGACAAAATGCCAAAACTGGCCAGGAAGCCTTAGCAGCCCATCACAGAASTGCAGCAGGTAAAGCCGGAACTGATTTGTGGGCCCAGCTTTGCTGAGAGTTGTCCCTTCGTGGCCTTGCCCATGTAGTCTTCCTGTTTACTACTGGGACGTAAAAGTGGGACCAGGCGCCATTCACTCGTGCTCAGGAAGGTGGGAGAAAAGATGCTCTGCTTTAAAATAAATGATGTGTTTCAATTTTCCTTCAGTGCAAATTTCTTCGCCTGTGCCACCATTCCTGCCTTCCTTCCATCAACACATTTTTGCTGGACACTACTCTAATTTTTCCTTCCTTCAGTCAGTTCTGCTTCACTCACACCTTCCCCTTTTCGCGATGGACACCACCAGAGCAGGATGGGGAGAGGAAGGGCAGGTTGCGTGCCACAGAGCTGGGCTGGKGCCGAGAAGGAAGCAGGCAGAGCCCCGCGTCCAGCGGCACCTTCCCACCCCAGACCCACACTGCAGGGTGCTCCAGCATCGCCCGGCCGGAGAGGAGCGAGCCAGCGAGCCAGATGCCCCGCAGAGGCAGCCAGCGTGGCATTAGCATGCTTGCAGGTGTATGGTTCAGGGCTTTAATCTCCTCCTCAGTCTGTTTGTCCTTTCATTTCTCAAGTGGCTCGGCGAGAACCTTGGCTCGAGGGCGGATCATTAATGCAGAGCAAACAATGGGGCTCTTTAGGTCCTTTTCAGCTAATCACCATTGATCCAGGCTGACCTTTCTGTGCCGCTCCTAATCCCCAAATCTGGATTCTGATTTGCATTAAGCCACCTCTGAGGGAAGGTATCAGAGGAGATAAACCATCACTCCTGCTCCAGAGCTGGACCACCCGCCTGTGCCGGGATGCAAGCGCTGGCGGGGGGTCAGGATCGCAGCACCCTCCTTCCAGGACAGCCCCTCTCACGTTCCTGCTAGTGACGGACACGCCACAGCTCCAGGGCAGTGAGACTCCTGCCCCTTCTCCTTGCTGCTCAGGCTGGGCCTCACGGGCGCACCGGCACGTCAGGAAGCGGCTGGATCCCGAGGTCACTGCRACTTGAGCAGCAGTGAGGCTGGGCGTCAGCCCGGAGGACCAGTAGTGCCCCTGTCCCTGCAGGGTGAGATCTGCTCACCTTGGCCCTCGCCCCAGCCTCTTTCAAAACATCCGCAGCATGGACTCTGCCCCCACCCCCCAGGCTGCTCCTCGCTGTAGTCCTCTGTCCGTAGAGCCAAATGGTTGCCCTCGACCACTTCAGACCAGTCACGGATGTCTCATGATCTCCTGGCTTTAGTCCCAYGGATTCAGGAGGACCCTTACAGGGGACCCAGTTGCCTTGTCTGCAAGGAGGCTGAGCCCCGCAGGGGCACGTTCCCTCTCGCCACAAGGCTGGATGGGAAGTGCCAGCATGGAGCTGCTGCCTCCTGGCCCTGGATACCAGCCACAGCTTTTCCTCTCCTCCTGGGGCCAGCCGGGCTCCCACCAGCTGCTGGCAGGTATATCTGAAGGAGTTTCTAGATTGGAATGTGTTAGATAGAGCTTGACAGCATTTTTTTCCTCAATACCAAATTTGCTAGGAAATATAGCTGTGATACAAGGAGAGAAATAAAACTGCTTGTGAAGGCACGTTAAATTCCAATAGTTCTTATCCTGTTGGAAATGGCAGAAATGTCTAAATAATCAAAATGTTTTGAAATGGAATACTGTTACTTCGTTTCCTGTGTTAAATCATAGGTTTTATTTCAATAAATGGCCCAGATTTTAAAAAGGAAAAAGAGTAAAATGATCTGAGCAGTAAACAAAATGTACGCTTTCGTGTACAAACAAGACATTGTGGGTGTGCGTGGAGGGGCTGGTCTTTGTCCTCCTGGAATAAATACATAAATAAATACCTAGATCAGCTGCCTGGGTATGGGCTGACCCAGATCTAACATCTGCCCAGCAGTACGAACCGCGGCAAGCGGCGGGTGACGCCGCTCGGGGTGCACAGTCCTGAACCAGGAGTGGAGGGGACGTGCTGCCGGCAGGGCATGCCGTGCCCTGTGTTTTATCCAAAGCCTAGTCCAGTCTGAGAGGTCCCGTTTGAAACCCCTTGGGGAGGGGATTATCGCACAGGCTCACCCACAGCACCATTTGCTGTGTTCTTCAGCTTAAATTCTTTTGCTCTCTTAAGGGATGTCCAAGAGGGACATGCCTGAGGAAGAGATGGGGRGTGGTATGATGGACACTGGCAAGAGACACTGCCTGGTGTATACGTTCAAGCACTGCAAGACCTGTTGCAGCATCTCCCTTGGACCTGGTTGTTCCTGAGCTACCTGGGCCATCTCGCTGCCATYTGCAGAGCTGCAGGTGACACTGGTGGCCTCCCATCCCTGCCCTGTCTCTGCCGAGAGATGCCCTGAGCCTCTTCGCGGGGAAGTGTTGGCATGCAGATGCAATTGCAGCAAGCCAGCTGGGGCTGAAACAACCTCCTTACAGCAGGAAGCAGACAACCTGGTGCCAAACCAAGCCTGTCTGGTGCTGCTTTAAAGGCTGACAGCAGATGCTGTCCATTGCTGTGCATATCACAACTGCAAGTGGAGGCCTGGGTCCAGGTCCCTGTCCCTTTCCCCACCTGCACAAGGGTGCATGAGTGGAAAGGCAGAAGTCCTGACCTACTGCTCTCCCAGATACACCCCAAAGCTCTCTGAAAAGAAGGTGGCATAATTATCTTAATTAATTGACCTAATTAAGCTCCCAGCTGGTAGGAAGCTGGATTTCACGACAGCTGGGCTCACTGCAAGGGAGGCAATAAAAACTTCAGTAATCATGAGGGGTGTAAAGCAAGCAATGAGGAGTTTAGATGGCCAAGTAGTGCATGGGGCCACTGAGACCATTTGAAAATGGCAATGGCTTTGTCAGGGCCATCTGTGTGGAGGCAAGGGGCCTGCTCGCCTTCCTGCTACCCTGACCTGTGAAGCTCTTGCATGCTGCTTGACCAGGTCAGTGCTGGTGGGGCACCTACTGCCTCAGCCAAGCCCTGTGCTCAGCACCTGGCTGCTCCCTGGTCCTGCTGCACCCCCAGCCTGTGCTCAGGGCTCTGCCTAAGGGGCAGGCTGTTCTGCTTGTGTGTGTGTGTGTATGTGTGTGTATATATATGTGTGTGTGTGTGTGTGTGTATTCTTTTAAAATTCTCTTTTTCCAAAATCATTCCCCACACATCTCTTTCTTCTTTCTTCCAGCTCTGAAATTTCCACAACAGTCTGTTTTCATTGGTGTTGCACAGTCCTTGTCAGTGCTGGGTGGCTTTCACAGGTAGGATATGCCAGCAAATGTATGCCTGGCACTTGACTTTAGTGGGAAGAGAGGTGCTTTCCTCAGTCAAATGGCTGGAGGCTGTGGGGTTTTTTTTGTTTGTTTGTTTTCTAAACTTGGTCCCTGATGGACTCATCTCTCATTTGTTTCCCAAAAGTTYCTGGAAGCTGGCTGTGCTCTAGCTTGGTTGCTGGTTTAATAACCCAAAGCAGTGTGACTGGGCAATGTGTGAACGTGGCCTCTGCAGCTGAGGTGCTGGAGCTGTCAYTGGCTCCTGCAGTGCAATGATGATGCCTGGGGTCATGTCTCTGTCAGGTGAGATGTGGGTGGGAGAGTTGTGGGAAAAGAGGACATYTTGATCTGAGTCCTATCTGTGCTAAAGCGTTCTCTTTCCTTTTCCTAGTCAATAAGATTTCTYTTTTCAGCATTTTAGGTACCATCCACCTTCCCAGCACACTACAGTGCAGCAGGAGGTCTGTGTGCTGCACTTGAAAAGGTATGATAAACAGCATAATAGGAAGAAATTTAATTGACTATATAAAGTGGCTCCTTTTGAGCCAAAGTGCATGGGGTGTGATCCAGCCTTTGCTATACAATCCATGATAAATAAACAATTGCTCAAACATCATAAAAACAGACTATAAACGCTATATAAAGCTCTGAAAACACTGGCAAAGAAGCTACTAAAACYATGTGTGAGAGAAGAGTGTGAATGTCCATGTGCTTCTGTCTGGAAAAAATGTGACTACGGTACGGCTGTGGCTGAAAGTGTGTGGGATGCAGGGGGTGTAAGAGTGGAGCGGTGCTCAGAGTTGCGCCTTGGTGTGGGAGACCAGCCGAGCGCTGCTGGCAGTGCGGTGGTCAATGATGGCTGTAGTGAACAGTCCCATGTCCTCCAAGCGAAGCTATCACAGGAACCACAACAGCAACAAACTGCTTCTCGAAGGAGGATTGAACTCTGGAAAGAGGAGAGAGCCCACCCCTCCATGTTCCCTCCGATACACCGCAGTCTGTGCTCCCAGGTCCCAAGCTGGTTCTTTTTGACTGTGCATGATTAGAGACTTGTCAGAGCAAAACAGCTCTACCTATTTTGTTAGCACTGTCAGTATTTTGGGGCTAGAGATTTCTATTTTGTTGTTTTGGGGTTTCAGTGCTGATGGGGATTCATTGGTTCTTTCTGTACTATTGAAAGTCCGAAATGACAGAAGATGTGGCAGAAGATGTGGCAGTGAAGTTGGGCTTTCAAGTCATGGTTTGATCTATTCTTAGACTACTAACAGCACAAAGCTACTCCAGAAATGGCAGAGGAGCAGCAGTAGGATTACAGGACTGGCTGAGGAAGAGCATTCCTCTCTGCATGCTTTCAGCAGATTGCAAGAACAGGAGAGCTGCTGTGTAGATCCAACCAAAGGTCCATCCAATTCCWTATCTCCTCCCAAGCAACAGAGTGCCAAGCAAGCAGCGTAAGAAGCAGGGCATGCACAGCGATCCATCTCCTGTTCATACCCTTCCAGGTTCTGGCATCACCAAATCAAGAGACTTCCTGAGCCAGAACTTTTATCAGGATCGTTGTAGGAGTCCTTCATACACCTTTCCCCCTGAATCTGACTCTGCTCTGCTTACCAGGTTATCGCTGCACCCTGTGGCAATGAGTTCCACTGTTTCTGTATGATTAAAACGCTTTCTTTTTTTAAATCTGCTGCTGGATAACTTCRTTGGATATCCTGAAGCTTGTGTTCTGGGAAAATGTGAATAATTGTTTGTTACTCACCTCCTTGAATTGTCCTTGATTTTATTGAACTGTGTCATGTTTCCTCCTCTTTCCTCTGTAGCCATCTCGTTCCTCCTGGAACAGACCCGTTCCATTCTAGTGGCTGTTCTTCTCTTTCATTATTTCCAACATTCTTATAAGCTTTCTTTCATAAATCCCTGGGCACTCAAATATTCCACTCCTCACCTGGGCTACTGCTGCCCCACGCAGTTCAGGGCTGGACTTCTGTAATTCTTGTCCAAACCCAGAAAYCTTCCACTTCCCTTTAGGGGACCTTGATGCTCTTCTGTCTCCTGCTAATATAAGCCTGGAAAGTTCTTTAGTGATATAAGTAATATTTTTTTCTTTTATTCTATAGGTAATAGAGATCTGTGTGGCAGGGAAACACTTTGCTAATAAACCTCWCTTTACAGTGACTACAAACACAACACAAACTCATCTCCCGCAGCAGGGGCCACGGAGGGATACCCTATCTGTGACTGTYTTTCTCTCTCTCAAAATACTCTGCCTCATTATTAAAGTCGACAGCCTGGGAACATCTTTGGGATTGATCAGCGATGTGCTTTTCAGGCCACCGACACAGGATGCAGGTCCAGCTCCCATCCCCAGGGTCACGGTGAATTTCCCGTCGCCGTGGCAACTTGAAATGCTTGATACCCTTTTTGCAGGAGACAACCAGAGCAAAGCTGAGAGCACGAAAACAGCAACTAACGTGTGAAGCTGGCAAATGGCAAGACGTCAGCGTGGCGCTCTACCTCATCCCAGAGAAAAAGGAGAACAGGAACAAAAAGAGGAGTTCGAGGGAAGGAGAGAACTGAGGATTTATCGCATCTTCACACGGCTTCAGCGTAAGCACCAGCTTTGGCAGCGCCAGAACTGAGCCTCTGAAACGCAGCTGAAAACAAAGGATGGGAGGAAGAGGAACTGGTGTCTTGATAAACACAAGGTTGAAAAGGTGATAGGTCGAGGGATTTGGGCTCCGAGAACTTTCTCAAACCGTAAATTTTCAATAGCAGTGCTGAAGCCAGGAAACCTGAACTGGCTTACAGAGATATATTATTTCAGGAGCAGACAAGGTCAATTCTCAGCCTCCTCCCTAAGTTCCCACCTCGTCTTCATTAYGGCTGTGGTCTGTGCTCACACGCACACGAGCATGTGCCTGTACCCGCAGGCGCCCAGGCGGTTGGGGACCCCTTTGGTGGGAAGCGTGTGGTGCTGGGGCTGTACCGCTGCCTGCGTAATGCAATYCCTGCTCCGTCCTCTTGTGTCCTACCCTGCTGTGCAGCAGTCGGCATAGGCGGAAGCGGGACTGAATCAGCCCTTCAGAACAGATGTTGCATCAGGGCTTCTCTGCTCCCCTTCCAGCTGCCCAAGGTTTGAAAATTGAAAGTATCTATTACTGTGGTGACTCCTTTATTGCATTTCTTCAAGAGGCACCCACACACCCCGGGATAGAGCAGGCAAGATGTTCCTCATTTCCTGAACGTTACCAGGTATGAGGAAAAGCCTCTGCATTAGCTGGAGAGCAGCTCCCTGAAAAGAGCAGCCCTGATAGATGAATGGCATCGCCACAGCCACCCTGGGTGCCTCGGGTGAGAATAAGGGGATGGTGCACTTGAACAGAGATTGTTCTCCAAAAGTTATACCAGAGGAGGCTGCTGTGACTGTCCAGTGTGCAAAAGAAAGCCCTTCAACCTTGCATGAGCCATCTGACCTGGGATATGCTGTCAGGGGAAGGAKACGCTGACGAGGCTGAGGAGTCAGCAGAGATGTGTTGGGGCTCTGCTGTAGCAAGGCCATCACTAACCCCGTCTTCATGCCTGCCTTTTGACTTGGGAGCCTGTTAGCCCTGGAGGCTGCTGTGCAAGAAGCAGCATCTCCCTGTTATCAGGGCCTGGCAGCTGTAAATGCAAATACGTGGGCACCACCTCATTACCCCATCCCGCAGGGGAAGGTGCAGCTGCTGGCATCTGCCTTACAAGCGCAGCTCACCCGGCAGCRCCAAGGCCTGGACCGACACCCTTCCTCGCTGCAGCCAGGCTCGACTGCTCTGACAGCTCTCTAATATTGCTCGGAGAAAAAGGTAACGAGGTTAGAGAGAACAAAGTGATTTCCCCTATCGTGCGGCGCTGAGGAGTGACAACAGCGCAGGACAGCACCTGCTCGCACCCTGTCAAGGGATGAGGAGCCGGAGCCGCTGCCTGATTATTTGATGTCTTCTGGTCGCYCAGGAGCGCGGTGCTGAGGGACCCACAGCCCCTACCCCTCGCTCCAGCCCTGCCTGCAAGGGGAGGTCCAGCCTCCGCGTTGCCTCCGTTGATTACCTTCTCTAAAAGCTGTTAGCCGCTTCTCGGTGGGTTATCGCAGCGGAAGGTGATGTCCGCCCCGTTGTAACGAGGCAGSCGGCGGCTCGGCTCCCTTGCGGAGCGGCAAACGATTAAACCACCCGCCGGTGAASAAACCGCGCTCGCGGGAGCGCGGGCGCTCGGCTGGGTGCCTGGCAGCTGGCCTTTCCCTCCGCCCGGGGCACGCTCCCGTTCGGGGGGTTGGCCTCTCGACGTGGGCCGGGCTGGGAACGGCTCCGTTTTGCTCTTTAATTACGCCGTGTGTAAAGCCTCTCCTAGCTGCTTTGCTCAGAAGTGGTTCGAGCTGAACCCTGCGACCTCGCCGTGGCTGGGTGCCCCCGTCTCCGCCAAGTTATTAAACGAGCGGAGRCGGTCTTTGAGCTATGGGGAGCAGCGTGAGAACAGAGCCGCCCCGGCGATGCGCCTGGGTCTGTGCCGAAGAGGGGACCGGGGCGTTCGGAGGAGAGGTGGGTTTTCCTCGCCGCCTGGGGCGCGAGGGGCAGCCCGGGGGCAAAAGCCTTGGCTGGGAACCGGGCAGAGCTGAGCTTATCTCCAGCTTGCTGACTCTCTGCGTGACCTGGGGAGGGAGGCWGCTCTCGCTCGTCGGCTTCCTTTGCTGTAGCAATGGGCCTGGTGGTAGCAGCCCCTGAGAGATGCTGAGCAGGTCAACCACATCCTGCTTGCAGGGTAAGCTTGTGTTAAACACGGAGTGCACTGGGGTGAAAGCCCCACGGCAGAAGTTCCCTTTGTATTTCCTGCAGTTTGTTTCCCTGGGTTTTGTGTCCCTCTTGCATTGCTTTACGTGGCTTCTCAGCAGCGAGTCCTGTGGCAGGAGGGTTCGCRGAAACAGCTCATTTAAAATGTAATCTGGCCCAAGAACTAGTTATTGAAATTATTTCATAAATAATTTAAAACAACAATTAAAGTCAAAAAAATCATAAATAGCTCATGAGGAATTCATGAACTGGAAGAGAGGCTAAAGTTTGTCTGATAAGTGATTTGCTACCAATTAGTCTTGCAGTACTAGTGCTGAGCTGTKCTATTTAGGAGGGACAGCTGTAACYGTGCCGCGCAGCTCTGCGTGCCACTCAGGAGCGGATCTGACGGTGCTGGTTTCAAGGGCACAGACTACTTGTGATGCAGAGGACCTTCCTGAGGGAGGAGGGCTGGAACAGTGGCTTTGGTTGTCTTAATCCTATTTGTGAGTTTGCCAAATACAGTTTCAGATTGGCAAAATAGTTTTGGGTTGAGGTTAGCAAGGTCACTCACAGCGAGGTCCTCTATTTTTCCCAGTTATTAGGGGTAAGGCACTTGAGCCAGCCCTGGTGGATGCTGTTCAGGCCCCTCTAGCTCTGAAGAACATGTTCCTTAGAGCCTGGAGTGGTCCTGCAGGTTTCTGGCTGGGGAGTCTTGGTCTTCCAGGTGCTCATCTTCCTTGCAGGAGCTATGTGGGCACAGGCCACAGATGCCACATCTGCCCTTCCAGCCAGCCTGTCCATCCTCAGTCCTCACCTCTTCATGAGGCAGCAGACAAAGGAAAGAGTCATCTGGGCCATGACAGTACTGTTGGAAGTGGCAAGGAGCGCCGAGGCTCCTGGCTCTGTCTGCTGTTCCTCCCCATGAACACAGTGTCCTCTCCAAGACACACTGGCAGATCTGTGCTGTCTTCCTACCTACCCATGGTGTGATGGCTCACTGCTGGACACAGGATGACCTGCCCCAAGAGGCATGGTCTGGCCATGCATCCAGGTTTGCTAACTGGTACAGCCCAAACATGCTCTTGGTGCGGGCTCCACGAAGAGTGCCAAAATGCCGCCAYGATGCAATGATGCCAAAAAGCCCAGAAACACCAGCAGTGAGGTGCTACCAGCAAGAACATTTCCAGTCTTGCCTGCTCTCCAAGTGCCTCTCTCCCCTCCTCAGGAGCCCCTGGACAGCAAGGAGCAACAACAATAACAGAATTAAGTTTTATTTGAACTGAAATGAACTATTTCCTGGCTGCTGAAATGACCCATTCTCTCTCTCTCACACACCCTCAAAACCATGTTCTTTTCAGCTCAAGCAAATGCTTTGCTCAAAATGAAACAAAATGTTTCAATTCCCATTTGGGTCATATTTACCAAAAGAAATGAAGGACTAGAGAGCGAGCAATCTGATTAAACGGGTCGGCGTTCTCACTCTGTACTTTTTGCCGGGAGTTTGTGTTTCCCTTACGGGTGATTTCCCTTCGCTGCCCGTGGGGCTGAGCTGAGAGCGGGTCTCCGCAGCAGTGGTGGGTGTGGGACGCTGCGAACGCTGCCCCAGCCCGCCCTGCCGCAAGCCTCCCGCCAGCCCTGCCTGCCTCTGCCCAGGCTTCTCCGGCAGAGCTGCGCAATGTATCGTTCGCAGAGAAACCCGGGCAGAGACCCCASCAGTAGGGACATCTCGGCTCCTGCTGAGGGGAGCTGGTGGGARCTGTTGGAGCAAATTCTCTGGGATTTCTGCTTTTTGCCCAGGCTGTTCACGAATATCTGGTGGATCCAGCTCAGCTGTACAGAGAAACACTTCSCCAGACCTGCGCCAGGCTGCTGGTCCAGTCTGAGTAAGAGGGAGGACAAGCAGCCTCCTGCACCTTGTTCCTCGGCTCACTGAGTTCATAATTTTGTCCGTTTGGCAGATAACTGTGTCTGYGCTTGGAAGCCGGAGAGAAAAGCCAGCCCTAGCAGAGGACCGTGTGCGCGTTATTCTTAGTGGGATGCCTGTGGGGCAGGGGGAGACGGGGCCGGGCCGCGGGGCTGGCGCCCGCTCTGCAGCGCCCGGCGGGGAGAGCTGCCCTGCGCCGCGGCCGCCGGCTCRCGGGGCAGCAGCTCGGTCCGGCTCCGCAGCCCGGAGCGCTGCTGCGAGTAGCTCCGCTCCCAGCCTCTCCTGCTTGGAGGGAAGCTCTGGCAGTTTGCAGCTGGAGACCTTCTGGCCTGGCACTGGCCGCGGTGAAGACCAGAAACGCGGTGGTTTAACTGCTTTTGCAAGCACTGCAGGTTTGTTAGAGGACTCGGGTCTCGGGGGAGTTTTGCAGTTGAATCCCCTGTTAAGTGGGATGTGCCTCTAAGCTAGAAGCCCCAGGCCTGTGCAAACAAACCTCTGCCAGATGTGCCTGTCCCGGCTAGGGCGGGAGGAGAGGGAGAGACGGGGCAAGCTGGGAGCGCAGGAGCGGCGGCGCGTGGGGCAGCGCCTCGTCCCGAGCACCGCGGGCTCCGTGCCCGTGTGCCCTACGCCAGGCAGCGAGGCAGCCCGAGCCGCGTGGTTCCCGTGCCCCGCTGGTGTCCCAGGCCGGGGAGATGCTTGGGGAGCCGTGGCGGCGGGCGCCCACCTCTCCTCTGCGGGTGGTGGCCCTGGAGCGCTGAGCCGCAGCGCTGGCGGCAATGGACCACCCCCGTCCTCAGTGCCCACGCGGCATCCAGCAGGCAAGGACGTCTGAGAGGACCTGTCACAGCGGGAACAAGGATGGACACAGAAGGAGAGACCGTGCTGCTGTGCCTCAGTTTACCCAGCTGCAAGCGGGGGGAATAATAGACTGACACCCAGATGGTGCAGAAAATAGAGTTGAYGTTTGGCTGAACGCTTCCTGCCTGCACCAGGAATGCTTCTGGGGACTGTGTTGGTAGCTGGCATTTTAGCAGAAAATTTCCCAAACTATTTAAAATGGAAATAGGAGACTTGGTTTCTGTTTCCTTGGCTTTCTCTGTGGAACAATGTCGCAACCTTTGCAAGGTGAGCAGAAAGCTCCGATRTGCCTTTTATTTTCTAAGCTTTTTCAAGATGTCAAGCTTTTTTGTCCTGACTTGGGATTAAAGAAAAGACGAAACAAAACAAAGAAAATTCGAAATGTCAGAATTTCCCAGCGGGGAGAAATTCCACTTCTGATCAGCTCTCCTCGCCAGCATGCAGGCAGCGCTTGCAAAACGTGGCGCACGATGAAGGCCGCGAGCCTCCCGAGGCAGAAGACGACCGGCGTGGAAATTCCTCCGGAAAAGGACRGGTTGTTTTCCCAGGTCATTTCCCCTGTTTATGGCACCACATATTGCGCTGYGGAGGAATTTTAGGATTCAGACGGYGACGATCAAGAGAAGCGGCCCCAAGCTGTCCTGTTTGCACGCGTGTTTCCCTCCAGCACGCGAGCAAACGGGTCCAGTCCGTTTTCCCGAGCGAAGGCGGAGGGGAGCGGAGCCGCCCGCCCTGCGCGGGTGGGAATCTCGCCTCCCGCCGGCACCGCCACCTGCTCCGCCGGCGGTGACAGGAGTCCACTCAGCAGATGACACATTTACAGGCATTTCCAGGGTGAGGGTTTATGTAGATTTATGTTAAAATATTCCTGCGTCTTCTCTCCACATTTATTTTTATTGATTTGCAAATGCAAACCTTTGTTCTGCATGCAGTCCATAAGCCTGACAGTTTGTCAGTAACTTCAGATTGAACATTTTAATATCTTCTTTCTGCCCCCCTCCCCGCCCTTCCCTCCGGCACTGGGAAATGCTAGATGATCTCCGGGCTCCAGCCCTGCATCCCGATTCCTCCCTCCCAGCCTGTGGCCCTTCGGCCTGCCTCGGGTTTCGAAGCTCTTCTCAGCTCCCGTGATGATTTGACTCCTGCAAGAGGCTTAAGGGAGAAAAGGAAGGGGACAGAGAGAAAAGATTTGCCTCCCCCCCCCTCGCCCTTTGCTTGCTGCCTGCTTGATGTCGGCGCAACCGGGTTTCCGCCTGTCACTTTAAAGGGATGTATTTAAAGCAAGTGCAGAAATTGCCATTCAAAGCAAGGYTTGTAATAAAGACAACATCTCCGTTTCCAATATATATTTATATGTGTTTCGGGTTTTGTCTGGGGGGACTTGGGGAAAGTACCAGGAAATGCCAAGTGTTGACATGTCCGTGATAGAAAATAACTCCGGCCTTTTAATG
>NW_028185317.1:792662-892354 GCF_003343005.1 Rhea americana | reverse complement strand
GCGAGGAGCGGGGACCTCGGAGGGGTATCCGGAGAGCTGCGCGTGCCCGGCTCGGCCGAGGGAGCGCCGCGGGGCAGCGGGAGGCGAGGAGCGGGCCGTGCGGCACGGAGGGCTGCGAGCGCCGCGCAACGGGGGGGGGGTTATTTCGTAAGGCTGGGGTGAAATCCAAGAAGGGGAAAACCAGGCTGGAGAGCAGGGGAGCGTCTCCCCGGCGCGGAGGCGCTCCTGCCGCCCCGAGCGCTGCAGACCTCGCCGCTCGGCTCCGCCGCGGGCAGCACCGAGAGGGCACCCACCCCGACCGCACCGCGGGCTGCGTGTCCCGTCCCGTCCCGTCCCGTCCCGTCCCGCCACCTCCGAGGCACGTCCCGCCTGGACGCAGCCGCCTGACGGGCTGCTAGCGGATGCATCCTGAGCTCGCGACCTCGTTATTTACAGGACGAGGCGGCTCACGCTGGGACTAGCAGCCTGGAGCCAGGGCTCCAGCTTCCCAAACACGTATTTGTTTGTTGGCTGAGCTACTGAGGGAACGGCAGTCCCAGGAACGCCAGCACAATAAAGCCCCCAAAGCCCTGGATTACAAAGCCATCAGACATTATTGTGTTTGAATTTTAAAATAAAAGGGTTTATATCCTGGATGAGGAATTCCCATCCCCATCCTCTTTTTTTTTTTCTTTGCCTGATTGCTATAGTATTTTTTTTCCAAAGTCAGACCATTCCAGTGGCCAGAGCCAGCTGGACATTTACACGGTCTTTGGAAGCATGAGGAAAAACAACATCCCTGCAGCAGTGCAGAGAAGTGAGCACTGGGAAAGCGAAGGTTTCCGAGCTCCTGTGAGGGCCCTCAACTTCCAGAAGACTTTCCCAGCCATCTCTGGTTCTTGCTGGTCCTCTCCTAGGAATGTGGTCTCCTTCTTGGGGTAAGTCTGCCATCTCCTGATAGGCATTTCATCACATGTGATGAAGTCTCTGCAAGCCCAGGTCGGCTGAGGGAAGACAGACGTTTCCTCATGAAATGGTGGCTTTTCACCTCTTCTGGAAACAGTATGTCTGTGGCCCTCGTGCCTTGTTTGAGGTTGGCTGCAGGACCTGGGCATGGTTCTGACCAACCTCAAACAAGGCACCAGGGCCACAGGCAGGGCTGGGGCTTCTCCTTCCTCCATGCCAGATTCTGGCCGTCGCTGTTCCCTGCTCCCTGGGGCTTAACTATCTTTGCAGCTCTCCTGACAGAGATGTGATACTTCAGAGAGCCCAGACAAACGGGACTGTGGGACTGGCCTGCAGGAGATCTTTGAGACAACCAGTGTAACAGGATATTCTGGAGAACTCGATCATTTTATGACCATTAATAACATTTGCAGCTACTGAACATAATCCAGGTTCACAGGAATAGCAAGACCTGATGCTGCAGGACTAAGGTTGCCTGGACTTGTTGAGGGGGAGTATTTTGCTCCACATATTGTAACACTGGATATTTGGGCCAGCTATGGCCTGACTTGCTAACTTTTTCCTCAGAAGCAAGGGTTGCTGGAGGTGGGATGCACACTGGGTGAACCAAAGGAGATAGCCAGAAAAATGGGGTTGTGCACAGCAGTGGTTTGCTCTGCTACATAATGATAGAGGTTACTAAGCCTTAAAATCTTCTCCTAACTTGTTAAAAGGAGTGAGGGGAGGCATAACAGTGTTTTACAGTTAAACTCAGATGTGCAATTAAAGACATGTTCCCTTTGCCAGTTCTATCAAATCTTTCTACCTGTCCATCAATATATAATATATATATATATACACACACGCCATTCATCACACCAGAATCCAAGTGACCTGGAGTAGCACAGCACAAACACTGTAGATCTTATATAAACAGAGGTTATATATATTTTCCTCATTTATTCCTCTCCAGCAGAAAAGTGGCCTCTTTTGCAAGAAAAAATAAACCAACACAATGGCAATCTCAAGTTCAGCAAGTGTTTCCTCACAGATTTTAACCATGTTAAGTTAGGTGGTTGTAAACAGACTGACAGCGTGCCTCCTAACCTTTGAAATTCCTTACAGTCAGTTTCCTGTCTCAAATTCACACCATAGGATTTCCACCAAGGCCTTAAATTAATGCCCGGCTGGGATGCATAATTACCAGCTCCCTAATGGGCCAAAACATCCTGAAGGGTTGAAGTTTCCTTTTTGATTTGTGGCTCCAAGTCGGAGTTGTAATTACCAAATTGATTTTAAATGCAGGCTCCGTTGACAGACTATTGGCAAACAGCATCTCTGAGTCTTCAGCCATTCACAAAAAAAAAAAAAAAAAAGAGGAAGCTCTTGATGAATATACCTTGATGTGCAGCTGCTGTTTATTTAATACAATTTATGGGCAATGGTATTAGGTTTTATCAGGGAGCTGCAGCTTTGGAAACACTGCTTTGGCAGGAGTGGTTGAGCTGAAAAGTCGGGTCATAGTCGTGAGCTGCCGGAATCGCTTTTTCACATGAGGACTCCTCTCCTCTCCTCAGCCCCGTTCTGCTCACAGCTTGGACGTTATGATTGATTCAGCGGTAATAGGAGAGCACACAGGGTTCTTGGACAGCCCAGTCATAAGCAGGTAGATGGTCGGCTTCCAAAAAACCAAATAATTTCAGAGGCAGCACATTTTCTTGCTGCTGATGCAATGCTGGCAGGTGGCCTAACCGTCAGTCACCATCCAGTCAGGCCACGTGCAGACCTAGGGATCTACTGGGCAACTGCACCTCTGTGTTTGGCACTGTGTTTCCTGCCCCTGAGTGAACAGAGCACAGCTGGGCACAAAACAAGGGCTTCCAGCACCAGCGCTCCGTCTGGACCTCTGCTCCCCTCAGCAACAGTGGAGGTAGGGCCATCATGACCCCTTCGTTCTAATCCCATTTCTTCTAGCCGGTTGTGTGTTTCTCCTGGATGCAGGTTACCTGTTTCTCCCTGGACTTACTTACAGTGTGCAGCACAATGAGCCCCTGACCACCTACAGACCACTGTCATCTTTTGTTTTGCACTGGCAAGGAAGCTGGTAGAGAGCGGGGGTTTGCATGGAGAGAAGTGCAAGGCAATGTCCCAAAGGCAGAGTAAGGACAAACACAAAAGCATTCTCCACATAGTCCACCCACCTAGCTTAACACCAGCCAGATTCACTAGCTTGCACATCCATCTATCCATCCATCCATCAGGAAGTTTGTGTATGTCCTTTCCTGCACCAACGGCTGTCTTCTGGGCTCTTTCTCTTGCCTTGGGAAGTGACCTGGAGGTGTGGGTTAGTTTCTTTACCTCTGAACATGGGTTCAGGAACAGGCAGGACATGGGCAACCTGTAGGCAAAAAAGAATTGTCTGAGAAGCGCCCTCAGTACAAGCTCTCCTTCGGAGTTCMGTGAGCTGAACTTCTTACTGCTAAGAGCCTCCAGCAGGCACAGGTCTACCTGGAGATCCTGGAGGGACTCTCTGCTGTCCATTCAGTGCTGTACTCATGCAGTGCTCTCTCCTCCTTTCTCATACTAAGTCTGCATCCATCCTGCCGCAAATCTGCTGAGCTGTGGAGGGTATGAGTTCTCCAGCACTGAGGACCAGGTCTCTAGCTTCTCAGCTTCTTAGATGCTGAGTGGATATTTAGGAAGAGCTGAGCCAGAAGCCTTTGCTCCCTTCATTCAGCCCTGCTGTTCAGGGGAATGATGTTTCCTGGGAACTGGACACCTTTCTACAGTAGCTCCATTTTTTATTTCAGAGAATCTTGTACTGCTTACCCATCTGCAGAAGGGTTGACAGAGTTTATCTTGCCTTCACCCAACACTGGAAGCTGCTGATTAAAGCAGAAAGTATGAAGGATCTTAAAAACTAAGGTGCATCACAGCTGTCAGCTTTTCCCTTCTCTCAAGAGAGATGGGGAGGATGGATTGCTCTGATGGCATCCCACAGGCCTGAGATACTGGGTATCTCGGGAGTGACTCAGGGGGCAGGACTGAATGACTCAAGCCAGGAAGGAGGATGAAATTAAACAGAGGATGAGGAATTGAGGGGACCCCTGTGGGTAAGAGCAAAGGGTTAACAGGACAGTGATTACTCTCTGGGAGCAGAGGCCAAGGGTACAGCAATGAGGACAAATGCATTTGTCAGGAGAAGTAGATGTCAGCTGTGTGCAATATCTCATCTGGTCATGATGATCTCAGAGGCTGGGAATCTGAAAGTGGTTCAAGGAGCTGTTTGGCCTAAGCACCAAGAGGAAGAGAAAGCTCACAGGCAAACTGGGCAAGCCCCTTTGGGTAAAACAAAGGGCAGACWGAGGTGGCACCCAGATCCTCATGAAGATCTGAAGTTTGGGTCCTAGTTTGATTTTTTATGGGCATCCGTTGGGGTGTTCCTGCCAGAACCAGCACCAGCATGGGTTCAGCATCATCAGGAGGTGCAAGCAACCAGTACATTTCCCAGATATATTGTGCTGCATCACATTGATCCATGTGCATTTTGGGATAGCAGCTAAGACTCACCACTCTCGGATCTAGATCAGCTCCAGAAGCTGCTAATCTATAATGTTCATAAGCAGGGTTTGGAGGAGGCAAGGGGGGAAAAGGAAAGACAGCGTCTAGCAGGCCRCAGAGGACAGCTGAGAAGACAGAGGAGTTTCCAGACAAGTGGGTGTCTCTGGGGTCAGAAAGGCTCGGGGAAAGGTGTGGGAGGGGCAGACTGATAGGGAAGCAAATAGTTTGGCTGCCTCCATGGAAAAGTACCTGGTCTGTTTTGTTTCCTAGATTAGTGATGAAGGATAAGGATTTAGGAGAAAGGGAGGGAGAGCTGCAGTTAATCCACTGATTAACCTGAGGAGAGATAGGCAGCAGCTAAATCAAAGGAGAAGGGCAAAAGAGAGAGGAGCCAGTATCACCTACGCAAACAACAGTCGGAGCATGGGGATGGCTTAGCTCAAGCAAGGTTTTCAGTGCGGGGGCCAAGATCTGTGAGGGAACCAAATGGCAAGATTAGAAAGAGCATGTAAAGCCAGGGGAAAACGGGAATAACATGAGAGAGCAGAGACAAAAAGGGGATGAGGATGTGAGTTTCCAGAAAGAAATGATGTGGATGTGTGTTGGCATTTCATCCGTTRCAGCCCACCGCTGGGCTTTTGGGGGAATTTCCTCCTTTTCTGTGCCTGCGGTGGGCCTGAGACAACAGCAGTGCTCCAGACCCCCATAGCTGCCCTTTAAAAGTTAATCATCTCCATTGCTAAGACAAATCCACTGGAGGAAGGAARCTGGGAAGAGAGAAAAAATTGCTGCTGTAGCACACGGCAGGCATGATGACCGGCACCAGAGTGGGTGAACATCCCCGGWGCATCCTGGAAAAAGCCACTTGCTTTGAAGGTGTGTGGGACAGGTCTGCCAGCAGTCCCCGAAAAGCATCAGCGATGGCAGTGCCAGTGATGTCCTGCCAGAGCCTAGCTCAGATGTCAAAGCTTGTGTCATTAAAAATGTGTYTGAGCAGAGAAAAAAAGAACATGTAACGAAACCCACCCTAAATCAACTCATCCTTTCTGTGGATAAAGTTCTTCCCCTCCTATTGTGTTGCTAGATTTAATTGTTAGCACATTGTTGTCCAGTGTGTGGAAACGTGTGTGTGAGATGTGTGTCTGTGAGCTGAGGTCGATACCAGGCAGCATTGCGAAGGGCTTGCGRCTGCGTGGGGCTGTAGGTATCTGCACAGTTTATTTCGTTTGTGTGTGCCTCTGTGCGGTGTGTGTGTGTGCTGTTGTGTATAATCCGTGCACACACACATGTTTCTGCTTTGGTTACTATCATTACAATGTATTTACCACTGTGCATTTCACGAGTATGCTATTTATACTCCAATAGAGTGTGTCATGCTTTGCATTAGTCCAACCAAATTACAACTTCAAAGTTCTCAAATTCAGTGGGGGCTCTTCGTCTCTCCCCTGACGGAGGAGCAGTCACAGGTCTGAAAGGTTTCTTATTTATTTTTTTCAATATGAAGTTAAGGAACCACTTTCCATCTGGAACCATGTGGAATTTTTGCATTTGAGATATTTAACCTGACTTTAATTTGAGTCGAAACGTCTGATATTTCTGATAGTAATAACATGCCCTGGATGTGGAGGGGATGGGGAGGAGGGAACACCAAAGCTCTCACTGTTCGCTCCGCAGAAGCATTCCAGCCGGTCCCTGTTAAGCGATTCCTGGCATGCCGGCGCGCGGCAGACAGTAATGGAGAGCCTAATCAGATCTGGGGAGCTCRGGGATCGCTGGAGCAGTGGCAGAGTAAGTGGGTGTCCATGAGAAACCCAATCGTTCTGCATTCATTTTTCTCCTGGCCACCATCCATCTCCCGGGCGCGGGTGCCCKCCCGCACCGTGGCCTCGCAGCCATGTGGGGGGCGATCGTGCTGGGCACTGCCTGGAGCGGCGGTGGCTTCGAGATCCCTCTGGCTCGTTGTGCCAGGTGACTGGTGCCTGGCAGAAGCTGACAAAGTGTGACAGTCCTTTTTTTTTTTTTTTTTTTTTTTTTCTTTTCTTGAAATGCCAGTGAAGTGCCTCTTGAATATATTATTTAAATCAGGAGAAAATGAGGCATTTGCCATTTATATCTCATTGGGTTCATTACAAGGAGAATGCATTTATGCTGTGCACATGATTTACCTCATTGCTCTTTTAAAAACATTGTTACTGCTGGGGCTGGTAGAACCCAGATTAGAGCTGTTGGTAAAGTCTGTGCAATTCTTTCTAGGTGGGCTTTCCTAAATTAAACAAGAAGAAAGATAGAATGGAAAAAATGCAAGAGAGACCAGTGAAACCTCCGTCTGGAGGCCAAGTCAGAAACTGAGAGCCCACGCTGATGGGTAGCCCTCTGATAACAAGCCTCTGGGGGCTGTCTATGGCTTATCAGCAGCCTTCTGAAAGCAAACCTGCACTTGCACGGAGTGGAAGGACCCTTGTTCTTCAGCAGCTAAAGTGGAGTTGTGCTTCAGCCTTGCAAGGGTTAAACAACGGTAGTCAAGAAAATAACTGCAAAAACTAAAATTAAAGCTACCCTGCAATGTGGCCCCTTTTTTAAACTTCAGTAATGTCTTTTAAGAAAATGTTACTTAAAGGAACATTATGTTATTGCAAATCAGATTTCCTGACTCTGGTGCAGACATTGTGAACAACTCAGTAATTTCACTCCTGATCCTGAGATAAGGACCAACCTTTAACCCACTGCTCTGGAGCAGGGTTTGAATGTCACATATATTAAGGAAATCCTCCCTCCTTCCGCATAGGACCCAGACTGACTGGGGATAAAGAGAGAGGTTTTCCCATCCTGACACACAGGATCCAAATGGAGATGGGCCAGAAGTCAGATACCAAACTGGGGGCACATTGCGTGGGGAGAGGGGGACGGAGAGGTGGGYGCCAGCAGGCCTGAGAGCAATTGCTTAGCCAAACACCCCAATGGATGGAGTGGCAGCGGTGGAGTAGGGTCTCCAGCCTGCAAAGCAGGAGCTAGAGCTGCGTCCTGGCTCAGGCATTAAGAACTAGCTGGTTGTTATAATCTGCATTAGATTTAAACTGTGCAATAAATGTTTCAGTTTATTGATGCCAGACCRCAGCCAATTCCAGCTGAAGTCACCAGTGGATTAGTCATGATGAGAGACCAAACGGCTTGAAGATGGAGATGAAGGTAGTACGGGACAGGTCAGCGCACACACCAGCATCTCGCCTTCTGGGTCACCAAACCTTTCCTAAACAGCAAAMAGGCCCAGAAAACACAGCTGGAGGTGCTGTGTCGTTCCCGTTACACACATTGCAAAGTCATGAGGCTGTTGTGCTGAGGCCCTGGAAAGGCAGGGCGTGCAGAGGGCAGCGGGTACACGCGGGGCTGCCGGCACCCCGGAGAGGAGTCATCCTCCTTTCCAGGCCATGTGCCGAGCGGTGCCAGTGCTGCTCAAGGCAGCCGCCCAAGCTGTGTGTGGCAGCCGTCACCCCGCTGCTCTGCAGCTGCAGAAAACACCACCACAGTTTGACTCTGTAAGGAAGTACATCAAAGCACCGGAGTTTCTGCTCCTTGCCAGTGTCTTTGCTCCATTTTTCAGTTGTGCTCTTCTCCATCCCACACCTCCTTGCCTTGTGAGGACGAGGCCTCCTCTGGCCCACAGATGTTCCCTGCAGGTAGGAGGTCCAAGGTTGGTTTGCTGACACATCAGGACCACACATAAGGGCTGCCTCCTCACAGCTTCCACTGGCAGTATTTCTGCCATGTGTTGCCTGCAGACAGTCTGAATTGGCCACGGGTCTGATGAGCCACCGCAGGATTGTGGCCACCCTAAATCCCTGCGTGCTCAGCATTTAGATGTATTGCTGGTACAAAAAAAAATCCCAAATCCTGTCCCTCTGGAAAACAGATTTGAYGCAAGAGGAAAGACCCCCATCACTGGAGACACATTCAGGGTCTTACTCCCTGAAGTAGCAGTGTTCCTCCATGTGATGTTCTGGTGGAGCAGCTCAGAAGTAATTCAGATCATGCTGGTCAGCGAGACAGTATGGGTCTGCACTTCCAAAGGTGCTCTTTGATCAGCCTAGCCCCTTGCCAGCTTCCTACAGGAGCATGCAACATACAGATGCCACCAGTCCTCAGCAGCATGAGCAGGTTAAAAAAAGTGGCAGACCAAGTCCTGCTGATTCTGCTGCTGCCCAAACAGGGGCATAATGCTGAAGGGGTGGATGGGMCATTGTCTGGAAAGAGTCCAAAGCAGGGGAACAGCATCAGAGACAGCAGCTTACCTCACTTTACAACTCGAAAAGTTTGAAGTGCCCTAGAAGGCTGTGCAACGGTGAGCGGTAGGCATAAGCCCAGAAAATCTGGCCCATATGGCAAACTCTACTTTGGTTAGAAAGAGTGCAAAGCTTGGTGTAGTCCACTGGAGTTTTACCTGCTCCCCACAGTGCTGCATTATGCATTGAATACCCATGCATACTGCTGGCCCTGACAAGATGTGGGTTGGAATAGGAAGTTAGTGCTGAAGCCAGAAAAAAAAAAAAAAAAAAAAAAAAAAGTGCATTTCCAGGGCCCCTGCCATGGGAGGATTAGAGTAAAACCCACAGATTTCTCAATATTTTCCTGACCCAAAGTGCTGAGTTTGTTTTGCCTTGATTTATGGGATCCTGTTACTTGCTCTTTGTGAATAGCRAGACAATCACTGGGGATTTATTAAAACATTCACAAGTCCCAAAACTCTGTCAGAGTTTTGCATGAGTAATAATTTGCCTGAGAATTCAGATGAGAAGGCAAGTTACTCGCTACTCCTTACTCATTACCCTGGCAGCCAGGAACGCGCCCCACATCCAACCAGGAAGCCACCAGGAGGGCACGTGCCTTGGCCAGCCAACCATGCACAAGAAGCAGCAGAAAGCCAAAGCCAACACTTTGCAAATAACCCAGAGGCTGAACGTTTTTCGTCCCAGCTATTCAGCGTATGTGACTAATGGATCCACTAGAAGAAAATCAAGTTCAGATAACAAACAATTCACTACTCCCAAAGGGCGCCTAACTCGTAATGAACTATGTTCRTTTTTAACAGTTGCCCAGCTCCATGTAGCATCATAACTGACCCACAGCTTATTTTCCACCACCTTAAGCTCAAAATAAACACCAAACAGACTTATATTAAAATAACATTAAGAAACAAGCCAAACCATAAGGGGAAGGAAATTCCTTTTTTTTTTTTTTTTTTTTAATTCAGATTGAGCTTTTTTCTGGTCAGAGTCCTGGCAAACAAACAGCTGAACTCAGTTCCCGATCAGGTTCTTTTGGCTCCTCTGAGCTATGAGAAATGACCTGATTTCAGTCATTTCCCCAAGCCCCTTGCATAAAAGCCCTTACAAACTTCAAGTCTGGGGCTCAGATCTGAGATGCTGAAGCTCTCCTCGCTGGTCACCAAAGCTGCCTGGCGGCGACAAACCTTGTGGGGCCAGAGCCCCCKGTGACATCCCTCTCCAGCAGGCCTTTCCGCAATCCACCTGTGCCCCTGGCTTGAGGTCCCCTGTCCCCATGGCTGCCAGCGCTCCCTCGCCGGCCTCATTCTCCAGAAAAAAAAGACCCTTGGTAGCATTGTCCTCATTAATTCTTACCTGGGGAAAAAATAAYGTCCACACACATCCCCATCTCTGGATTTTGTTCTTAATCTCCTTCTGCTSCAGGTTGTTAAACCTTTTTGCTTCTAAAGAACTGCCCACTTCGGTCCCAGAAGTCACTGCCTTCTAGTGGTGACTAGATCAGTCCCCAGGAAAAGCGATGTGGAAAGCAACTGGCTGGAAGGTGCGTGAGCACCGAGGATCCGATGGTGCTCGTGCTTGCTGAATCACTGACAGCGTGTAAGCGCTCTTCAAAGGGCTGAAAAGGCTGCCCACAGCAGACAGCACAGATTGACAGACTGTGCCAGGAAATTTTGTAAGCATATCACAAATTTCTACTGGCAAAAYAGGCTGAAGAGAGGCTACAAAATAAGTTATTGCTCTAGTCCGAACTGCGGCAGAAGAGGCAATAAAATGAAAGGAAAGCACTGAGCAAAGCTGTTGTGTCTAACAGGAATCCTGACCCCTGATCTCAGCTCCCCTCTTTTATGTTTTTCTGACTTCAGCACTATTGTGGGCAGATGCCTTTGAATATGATTTATTTGTTTGTCTTGGCATCAAAACAAGGAGTCCTGAGACCAGAAAAGACTATCAAGAGCCCACTTCCGAATTCTCCTTCCCTTTTAATCCACGCGCACACACTGCCTTGTGTGCCGTTGCAAAGGCTTTGTTACGTGAGTCAGCAGGGGGAAAGGAGCATGCAACAGTTGATCGTCTTAAAACAATACACTTTGCTGGCCCGTGGCCCAAAGGGTTGGACTCTATTACTCTAACTGTCAGAGTAATGGGGCTGGATTCAGGAGAGGAAAGTGCCTCCATCCAAACCCATCAATACACCCATCACAACACGGACATCAAGGAGCTGTGCTCTGAATTCCTCTCTTAGGATCCGGGATTGTGCTGTCCATGCATGCAGGAGCAGAGTCCCATACTCTCCAGGGAGCCACATTGAAATCAAACCTCACCAATCCGAACTGAGCAAGGACTGCTTCAGGGTTTGGCCCAACGATACTATCAGAAATTACTCCAAGAACCTTTTGGTGCAGTTCCAAAAGTCTTTGTGTTTCCCAGCTTTTTGCTGTTGGATTGCTGAGGATGATTAAAAGCCAGAGCCAACTGTCTACCAGAATGAAATTGTTTCACAAATTGTAAGGCCAAAAGGACCGTTAGATTATGCGGTCCAACCTTCTGTACATGCACAGGCCAATGCTCTGTCTCATCTGTGCCTTAACACTCGCTATTGCTGCAACTGCTTCYTTCTGCTGATAGTTTCTTTCTCTCTCCAACCCTCTTCCAAACACCACAGTTCTCCCTGTCAGCTGGATCCAAGACTGAGGAGAAAYAAAGCCACCTCAGGCAAAAAAAGCATTCACCTTCAATGCTTTCCAGCAAAACAGTCTCATGTTCAAAGAGGCTCTGTTGTGAGTGTTTGTTTTTGTTCCCCCACACAGGCTCACTGCAGGTCCAGCAGTGATGATTGGAGTGGCTGACTGCCTTGGCAAGAGATGCCCCTGGGTATAGGTGGGCAGGATGGGCTGAACACCAATGGGAGGTTTATGTCTGTTTAACTCCTGTTTCCAAGACAAATTCTGAGGCGTTTGGGAACCCAGACTTTTTAATGATTGCTTGGAAGTGGGACAGCTCATCACCTCCCTACCCCTGGTGAAACACCCTTGAGAGTTAATAGTTTTGATTGCTCTTAAGTGAGATGGAGAGGGCTAGACAGAGGTGAACTGAAGCTCATCTCTCATCTGCCAAACAGCCTATAAGGGATAGTCTCTCAGAGGGCATTTCCTCCAAAGAGCCTGGTTTCTCGTGGGTCCAAAGTCCAGGGAACAGACTACTGTTCTGCTATTCCTGCTGTTGCTGTAGCTTTGTAGAAACTCTGTTGAGGACAACACAAAGGTCATCAGAAAATCCCCATCTTCTGGCTCAAGGGAAACAAAGGATCAAAGTCCATGGAGACTATTCCTCAGTGAAAATTAATTTGCCTGCCCTGAAGACCTGCACACAAGCTACGATGGGAAAATACTCAACTGAGTGCACTCAGAARTCAAGGGCAGAGTTCACCAGTCAAAGCAGTCCCGTTACATAGACACTATCTCCTCACAGAGGAAAGCTATAGCCAACCTTCTGCCATCCTTTTCTGGGCGCGCTGAGAAGTCTCTCCTGTTTCACATCTCTCTTGTAGCTGTGCCACACTGACAGTCCCTGACAGCCTCCAAGAAAGGCTGCATGGAGCTCCTTTTAGGTGCCTCGGTATGCTTCTGCCTCCTCTCTATCTACCTGGCTCCTAGCTTTCTGGCCTGCAAACCCAGGGCTGACACACAGCAGCTAAAATGCAAACCTCACAACCACCAGCTGATGTTTTCTGGAAGTTATGTCACGTACTTGGGGAAAGTATATTTATTTCTCTTCCTCTCTCCATAGTGTCCCCCTCAGCTCAGGAACGTGACGTTGAATTTTCTGCCTGGAATATGCAATTCTGTTTGAACAGGTTTTTCTATTCCCCAGTCACTCACCATCTCCACTGCACAAGATTTATTGACTTTTATTTATTTATTTTGACTCAGTCATTTTTCATTTGGGACAGAGCAATGTGCCGAGTGAAGACGGCCTGGGAAGCCCTCTGCGTGAGTCATTGCTTTAAGCCTTTGAGCTGCTTTGTTTCCTTTGGTTTAATCTCTTGACTGCAGTAAACACATTGGACAAAGCTCTGCTTGTTCATGGACAACCAGGGCCAGTGCTTCATGGGGGTCAGATAATGGGGTCCAGCAGTGGGTGGGAAGAGCAGAGTATTTCTGCCTTAGCAGCTCAGACTCCTCTCGCTCTCTCCAGAGATCACCGCWCTCTGCTGATCTTGACCCCTTGCTCCTTTTGTGACTCTTTGGCACTCCCGGGGAAGTTGGTCCATGGGATGTCAGGAAGCTGTACGCCCAAGCCATATACCAAGATGATTATTCAGAACTCATATGGGAAACGCAAATATTGACTCCTTGCGTTGCAGTAACTTTCCTAGTCCATTCCAGCTGTTAGTCACACTTGAGCGCCACCAGCAGAGACTGCTGCTGAAAGGGGCTGGTGGTCACCTCGTGAGAAGGGCTGCAGGGCTTGCTGGGAACCAGGAGACCTCCTTGGCATTTCCACCATAAGGGAGAGGCAGGTCATGGTGTGAACATGAGGTCAGAGTTGAACCTGCAGCTCCTGAGTGGTGCATGCGCTGGGATTGCCACGTGCAATTGCTTCAGCTTCAAGACCATTTGCCAGCCCCTTTTAAAAGCCTGCAGCCACTGCTTTTCCACTCCGTTCYGTCAGAACAGCTGTTGGTGGTTCTCTTCCAAAGTGGTTGGCTGCTGGCAAGGAATTCACACTGGGAGAGTCTGTTCCAGATGTGCACAGCTGTATTGAAAGCTACCACAGCTCCTTCTGCAGTACTGGATTTGCTGTGTGCCAGGCTGAACAAGGAAGTGGGTGGGAAGCCTATMATAGAGGCAGAGTCCACATCTGTCAGGGATGTCACTTCATTGCATATTGTGGGGCCATCAGGACAGGAGCTGCTGTGTGGATGACACAGTCAGCCCTTCATGCCTGCCAAAGCAGGCACGTCCCCCCAGCACATCCCCCCAGGCTTTCGCCTTGCCTAGGTCTGACTAAGCCCAGTGAGTGGGACTTCCCGTATTTCCTTTGGCAGAGGAACCTACAGCCTCATTATCTCACTATTGCGTCATTTGTGTTTGTCTAAGCTAAGATTTCCTCGACTCGTTCTCACCCTAATGCTTCTGGTTATGCCTTAGGTCTGTGTATATAACTGCTTTCCCTCCTTCAGACACCTGTAGATATCAGCTGTCCTTGGCTCCCCACCCTGTCCCCCCAGTGCATACCCGGGATTTATGGTATGTAATCACCAGATCACTGACCTTGCAAGAATTATTCTGGAATATACATTTCAATCTAAATCTCCAAGTGAATATTCCTATTAATTCCAAAACAGACTGAGATTAAACCAGGAAGGGGCACCCTTTCTGGAGAATAAGAGCGTTGACATGAAGTGTCTATTGCTGACAACTCTTCCAGAATAGCAGTTCTAGTAAATTTTTCTAGTGTATCTCTGAGGCCAGATTCTGCAAAATGATGAGTATTCTGGATGTGCTTTGCTGTTTTAAGAAATGCAGTACAAATCCTCAGATCCCTCCAGATCTTTGCTTTCTTTCATAGATGCCTGCCAGGGCATCAGGAAAGCAGCCTATGCAAGGCAATTTCTCCTACCAAATACTAAAGAACGATATGAAACGTTTGTATCAGAAGAAAGAAAGATGGTGATTTCTTTTCTCTCCCTGCTTTAAATTGCTCCCTGACAGAAATGGATCCCGTTAGAAATGGGTAAAAATCTTTGCCAATGTCTTCTGCTGAAAACTGGCTGAATGAAGAGCAAAGCCAGGAGAGTCCTCCCTTGCGGGGAGTGCATGGATATACTACACGRAGTCAGACACAAGCGGTGCTGAGAAGGGATTTCTGATCTTAGCCCTATTTTGAAGCACACAGGACGAGGGTGGAGGAGCAAGTGACCACGGGAAGTTCAAACCGCTTCCTGTGGCTTTTCCTCAGCCCACAGCTTTGATCTATTTTTAACAAGAACTGTTGAAACGCACAGAATTCGGTCATCGGCCATGTGCTGCGTTTGGCAACGGCAGGGCAACAGGAGGCCAAGGGGAAGCAGCTCGGCCAGGGCTCAACGAGATCTGTTCCTGCCAGCCCCCAAGTCAGAGAAACTCGCCACTGAGCAGCAAGGCAACRACCAGCCTTCCCCAGTCGCTGCCTCCAGTTGCTCCACTCTGGCATGGGGACTGAGCCAGCCAGATGGGGAAATGGATGAAATGGTAAAGTTTTCTAACTAATCCTCTTGGCCAGCCAGAGCCCGTCGCTCCAGCAAGGTTAGCTTTTTAATCGCATTAAGGAAGGATGCGTTTGTTTTTCATCTCCGGTTGTTGTGTCCCTTGGGACCCCCTCGCTACAGCTTCTTTGTTTGCGAGCAGAAAATACTTCCAAAACCAAAGCTTGGCTTAGAAATCTTGAAACAGGTTGTAAATCTCCATGGCCAGCCGACTGACACACACCTGCTGGCAGCCGTTATGCAGCTGGGGAGAGGGGGAAAGGGGGAAACAAGGAGAGAAACTTTTTTTTTTTCTTTTTAATAAAACTAGCATGATTTTTCATTCAGATTTTCAAAAGAAATTGTGTTATTGCAAACCAGGAGGTAGTAGYAACCATCCACAATGGCTTTCCCACCTCTTCAAAATGCAGCAGACTGGGCTTTGTCTGATTTACCCCCGTGAGCAGACATCAAAAAAGGAGTGAAATAACAGGGGATTTGGGGTTATGGCAGGAACTGGGGTTATGGAGCCAGGAGGGGCTTTCTGGGTGATGGGATCCTTGTCCTGGGATGGGAGGAGGACCAAGCCTCACACAGTGGTTGTCCACTGTGGACAGRGGCTATCAGAGTAGCTGAAGCCAGTTTAAGCTAACAGGACAGCAGCAGCCTGTCCTTGGGGTCAGACTTTGAGGTTGTATTTGATTGTCTTTGACCACCCAAAACAGCTGAGAAAGGTGCTTGTTTTGGGGGTTTCTTTAACTGTGTTGGGATAAAACTATCCTAATGCAGCAGTAGGAATAGATTTCAAACAAAGATTTTGATTTAATTGGCATCTTTCTACCACAGGAAAGGAAAAGAAATCTCTGCCGAATTGCAGACCCTAATAAAAGCCTCGTTTTTGGGAGTGATTCATTAACTTTACTAGGAGCGCGTTTAAAAAATAATTTAAGAAAGAAAAGAAAAAAGGGCCAAGATTTCCTGTGCCTGCCTGTAATATTAAACCTGCTTAAGCTACGAGGAGACGCCTGTGGATGTAATTGCACGTTTCCAAAAGCCTGCGTCCGCACAGCCAGCTCCAAATGGCCTCTGAAGCTACAGCGGTTTCCCCAGCTGCAAAAGGGGCAGGAAGAGGGGGAAAATCTGATGGGCAGGCATTTCTGTCCCTTTTATTCCCAGTGTGTAAGATGTAGAGTCGTTCCTTTCCCTGCCTCTCTCTCTTCCGTGGATTCAGATTAAACAAGAAAACGGCCACAACTCCATATGGTCAGTGATCCCAGCGCATAAGCTGCTTATTCGAGCCGAAGTTGCTTTCCCTCAAGCCYTGCAAACCAGGCCTTCTGCAGTTCAGGATTTTGCTAAACATTCCTAGCAAATACTAATGAATGCCGAATAATTAAGCTCTTTCTGGTGTGATGGCATTATATCTCTGGTCTGATCTCTAAAACGCGGGGCATAAGTGCGCATACCTGCCCAGCCATCCGTTGTCTGGACCCTGTGGACCTGCTCAGCATTTTCTGGAGGGGAAGAACAAAACTGTGGAGCTGGGCAATCTCTTTGCAATAGAGGAGGAATTTTTCAACAAAGCTTTTTTTTTTTTTTTTTTTTTTTTTTTGTCGGAAAATGCTGATGTATGGAAATCAAAACCTTTTGTGGAAACATAATGATTTCAATGAAAATTTAGTTAGTTAGGATTTCCTCAAGTCCAGGATGGAATTTCTCATCAAAATGAGTGAGAATGACTTCAAGCCCCTGCTTCTCAGCCTCTCCTGTGGATGCTCTTAGGCTGCAGTTGTCCCCACCTTGGACCAGCATCAGGGAGGGAAGGGGCTGCCCCACAGTGGCATGTCCCGCGGGGGAGGCTCAGGGCCACGTCTGCCCCGTCGGCCTCCAACCCGGGGAGGCTGAATGAGGAGCCACAACGGCTCCTCCGCGAAATGTGAGTGTGGGCAGGGCTGCGGGAGGGAGGCCCAGCGCCCCTCGTGCAATGTCTACGTTCTCCTACTTAGGCTTGAATGAAMAATTGAACTCGGCTGAATCACTGAGGGGGAAAAAAGAAGCCACCGACACCCTGTAGTTAGCAATGAGAAAGCTAAATATAGCTCTTAACGATGGATTGTCGGGTAGGGTAAGGGAGAATTGAGTATACAYGATGTTCAGTCACTTCAGTTAATCTTATTACACCCAAAAGATTAAAGGAGCACTGCCAATTTCCATTTGCTCTCTCACTCCAGCCCTTCTCCTCGGTGCCTTTGCGGACTCTGGACCCAATCTCATTCTGCACTCTGGCCAGGTCAGGTCATTTTCTCAGTGATTTCTGTCCTGCTTCAGTCCTTCTCGTTATGTCCCGCTGCTCCCTCCAACAGCCTTTTCCTCCCTCAGTATTTCCCGTATGGGGTTCCAGTCTCAGGTCCCCACAATGCCACTCTCAAAACGCCTATTTTCATRTGCTTCTTCCAGTCCTGGTTTCTTTCTTCTCCATCACCCCACCTCACCTCAGTGYCCCCACCTACTTCTGCCCGTCGCCACATCCAGCTCCTGTCTYCTGCTGTAGTCTGCAGGGTGCTGAGAAAGGGGAAGAGATGGAGCATACTCCGTCGTGAGGGGGTCTATGTATCTGTGGCTGGTCTGTAAACCGGCATTTCTCAGGGGCACTTCAAATCTTTCAAGCTTGGGGCAGCTTTCTTCAGAAAAAGCAAAAAGGCATATCTGCAACAAAAGCTGTTTCGTGCAAAATACTGAGCATCTGTTCCATATCATGGGAGAGCAAGAAGTTCTCAATAAGATAAAATAAGTGTCATTAGATATTGAGTTGTTGAGTTTTTTTTAATGGTAATACACGGTGTTTTTCATTACTTATATTCTCAGAAATGGCTGTACCATGTGGACTGGAATGTTTCCTTAGCTTCAGCCTGAGACAGATACCAAACATGGGGAATTTTAGCCCAACTGATTCAAGTCTGGCAAAGCTCTACAGAAGTAAATGTAGAGCCTCCTAATGGGAAGTGTCAGGCAAACTTAACCATAAGCGATGGTACCACAGAAAAGATTGTGCTCTAAACTGTGGAAAGTTGGCACAGCAGCACCACACACTCACTCACTCTTTCCTATTTAGATGTTACACAATTTGTGTTTTCTCATTGCATTGTTCCACTCCTCTCTCTATCTTCCCTCCCCCCCTTTTTTTTTCTTTTTTTTTCTTTTTGGCTTTCTGGCTCTTGCGGCTATTTGGCCAGAAGCAGGCCAAGATTTAGATGACAAATCGTCCTGTAGCATCTGCTAGGAACTGATAAGACAGAAGCCTGATAAGCCTAACATGCTGCCCCAGCCGAACAGTGGGAAGATGCCTTTGTCTGTGGACTGGGGGAGTTTCATTCTGCCCTCTGAATCCCAAAGCTGTGGCATCTGAAGGAACTCAGCTGAGCTACAGCCAAACGCCCTAGATTGGAAAATCAGGCCTACAGCTTGGGAGCCTTGGGCAGCCTCTGCCTTTGAGTGTGGTGTTTTCTTTCCAGGCTGTTGACTATTTCACAAGGTTAAACACATATTTAAAACCAAACCACAATCCCAACTAGTCATTCTGCCTTGAATAAGTGTCTGCAGCTTTTTGGACTAGATAACAATGTTGTCTTTGTTTCTCTCTTGCTTTCCTCCCTCCCTACCTCTCTCTTCCTGCTCCATCTCTCCTAGCACATAAACCATGATAGCAACAGTATTTCATTCCACAAATAGTCGTGGAAATAGGGTCAAGCATGCGGGTAGTCAAAAGGAAAGCATGTACCAGTTTAAGAACAAAGCAGAAAGGAAAGTCTTCTGCTGCATACAAGATGCTATCGTGTCACCCCAGTCTGTCTCTGAGGCTTGACACAATCTGGTGTGATCTCTGTGTATGAAAGCTAAGGATGGCGGTAAAATAGGGCTTTTTTACTCTCTCAGGCATCTCTCCTACCCTTGTGGTAACAGGGTGTGTTACTACAGTGTCTGCCCAGTTTTCAACTCCTATTTTCAACTAAAGTTCACTCTAATATAAAACAATGGCAATCTGGTAGAGAAATTTCTGATGAATCCTGTGGGCAAAACACCCTCCTCAGAACTCAACTCTTGTTCATATAATAATTATTTCTTAGAAAGGTGACTGTGTTGCTTGAACCTGGACCACTGTTTTCCCTTGATGATAATACTCCGTGCTACCCTGCAAGAGATTTCAGCTTCATTGTCTCTGATGCTTTTGGGCCAGAGTGGGAGGTAATCGTCTGCTTCCAATGGCAGCAGCATCCAGGGCTCCAGGGAGAGGGCTGACCAGCTATCACCCGCCAAAGAATCAGCTGTTGTGCAACAAGGATTTGGAGCACAGAAAAATAATGTAGAACTGGAAATCCCAGATACATACAAGCCTCCCAAAGAGCTGTTGCTTTTGTGAATTGTAATGCAAGATCACATTCATCTGTGGAAGCAACCTCATACTAGCCACCTGAGTAGACCTGTCAGTGCCTGGACAAACTCTGACACAGGATACACTGATGCAGAGGTGCTGTTTGGGTTGTTACCAACAAGTAGAGATGAAGACATGAGATGGACAATGCCTACGCTTGGTTAGAGCAATGACTATAACAACATCCCTTCAAACCTTTTGTTAGACCCATTTCTTCCATATGGGTGAAGACCTTCTGTGCAATTTTAAAAATACCCTCGTACCCTTCAGTGTCTTTGGCGGCTCCAGCTCTTTCCAGTCTGGACTTTTAATAGTCAGGATAGCCCTGTAGCCCTAGCGTCTCCAAAATTAGGCTGTCTGGATCCAATACAACCATCTAGCTAGTCTGTGTTTGAAGGCAGACAATATTTGCACTGATGTATATTACTGGACAAAATAGAAAAGAGACTGGCAAAGAATGGGATTGTAAAAAGAGCAGAGTAAAGACATGCTTCATGTCACTACGAGGGCTTCCTCACTGTCCATAGAGCCACAATGGAAAGAATCAGTCTTGAATACACCAAAATTATAATTAACCCAGCTCTGAACTGCCCCAGTGTCAGAAGGTTCAAAGACTGTTTCTTGGTTTACATCTAAATCTCTTTTTTATATAAAAATGGGTCAGCCCTCCTTGGTGTGCAAGCTAACATTGTCATAAAGACCTAGTTGGGGGGTTGAAAGGGAATTTGAAAGTCTGGACCCTGTAACTGGAGGCACACAGATGGATTTTGGTCTATACCCTGATCCAAAAGAAGGATCAAATCCTAACAGAGAAATATCCTGGATAGAAGATCTGTTACCATCAAATGCAAATTTCAGTAAGCCAGAAGCTGTGCCTTTGGTTTAAAATCAATCAATCAATCTCCTGAAAATAACACCAATACTTCAATATGTCTCATTTAATGCAATCTATGAAATATATCGTGCCCCTTTCTTCAGAGGTCAGGCTTAATCATTAACCAGTCATTTTAAATATGTTGCTGTGATCTCAGTCTTGAAGCTCACAGTCTGCTGAACACGCAGGGGCTGTGCCAGTAAATTTCCTCTTGGAACCCACCTACGACACTGCCCCGTCCTCAGCTGTTATCTGAGGCCTGGATTCCTCTAATGTCAGACCACAGGCTGAAAGGAAAATGCTCCGGCCAAAGGCCTGGGAGACAAAGTGTTGACAGGGGAACATTAAGAGGGGTGTGGGGGACCTCAACACCCTCTGGCAGAGTGCTAACAAAATTGGGCCAGAGATTTTCAAACAAACAGTCCATCATGCAACCCGTCACCCCGCTACAGCACCCACCCTCCCCTCTGGCCCACGGCTGGTGGGGCTGGAGGAGGTTAACATAGCTATCTCAYGAGCTGGAAACAGAGAGGCGGACGCGAACACAACTAGTTCCCCAGTGCTGCTGTGCGTGAACCCTCGGCGAAACAAGAGCAGCTCTTGTGAGAGTCAGCAACACCCGCGGAGCGGTTCTGGCTGCACGCTGCTTTCTAAACACACGGCACTTTTGTCTCACACTGTACAAAGGCTTTGGCGCAGCAACCACGTGAGGGATCATTCTTCCAGGGTCCAGAAGACAGCCCCCTCCCTACTTCCCTTGTCCACGCRCAGAGGGGAGCAGACACTACCTGCTCACACGACATTTCTTTCCAGCAAATGGCATKGCTGTAAGGAGTTCCTCCAAGTTGTGGTCCCAGCCCTGGAGGAAAGAAGTTTTCTTTCTGTGTCTTGCCTTTTCTTGGTGTGAGTTTCGTGCTGACAGAGGGGTTGCAGAGGTCTCCAGAGGTTCCTCTCATCGCTGGCGGAAGCTGGTCCATGTCGTGAGCTGACTGCTTCCCTGCTGTGGGGCAGTAATTGCTGGTCACAGGAGACCAGCAGCAGCGTCTAGGCACTGCGTGAAGAGCTCTCAGACCCTCCCATCCGTTAGGTATACATTTAATTCAGTAATCATGCGAGTAGTTCTGCTAGCTTCAGTGAGACTGTTCGCATTTCACACTTAAAGATAAGCAAATGCCTACATCTCTTTCTAGATTAGGGCTCTCAGTTCCTGATTAAGCACCCAGGCCTCCGGGCTCCCCTCGGCTGCTGCCGTGCTGCTCCACTGCTGTCCTAGCACAGGGAAAGCACAGTGGAGATCTGGAGATGCAGCCTCCTAGCTCCCAGGCRAGGCGAGACGATGGGCAGGGCGCTAGAGCACCGTGGTCAGGTGTACTGCTCGCTCTACCAGCTTTGCTCCAAGAGGTCCTTCCAACCCCGGCCACTGGGGGCTTCTCCAGGTTTTGTTCTCTCCTGCTTTCCCCCTCTCCTCATGCCTCTGTGTGTGTTTTCCATTTGACACTGGAGCTGCATCCCTCAAAACTCTTTGCCACTTGTCTCTCCTCCTTGACGCCCCCTTGTCTGAAGAGGCCACCTTCTAGGCCACCTTCTCCCACCTCGACTGGTGTCTTGAGACAGAAGCATATTGCATATTCTTCCACTCCTTATCCTGTGAATGAATTCTATGACAGATGCTACAGACACTTGTCAAGCCTGCTGACAAATTTTTTACATAAACTTTACTCTGTCAAAAATAGACTTTAAAAAATCATTTCATGAGAACATGCCAATTTCAAGGAACTTTTGGTTGGAAAAAAATCAGAATGAATCATGTTGGAGTTGTTATCTTGATWCACACTTTCAATTTTATGACAGAAAAATAGTTAATATATTTTTTGATATTTCATGAACTTGTTTTATTGGTACTTATTAGCATGCYTTTTTATCACTGAAATCAAGGATTTGCCTATAACGAAACCAAACAATTTTCTCTTGTTAAACCAAACTTTTGGTTCATGCCGACAGAATTTTACTAGAATTTTTATTTCACAGGAAATTTTAGCTTTTTATGGAAATTCAAGGTAAACGCAAATTCTGAAATATTGATATTKCCTGCAGATTGAAAATTGTAGTTTAACATATCTATTCCCATATAGACTACTGTTCCCATCCTATCAATTAGCAATGTTGTAGGTAGAACTAATACAAAGATACATTAAAGTAGTTAAAATACAAGTCAAAATGACCCGAGCTCCTGTGGCAAACATATGGGACAAAAATAAATAGATCTGCCATATATTTTTAATGCAGTAAAACAATCTGAATGGACTCATACTGGTTTAATTTCTCTCATATATTCAAAACATACCCAGCTTTGGAGGATCCCTTTAGAGCGGTATGAAATCAAGCTGTCTGCATACACTGAATATCAGAGATGCTTTCGTGTGGCCAGGAGCTGGGGCTGCGGTGGCAAAGCAACCGCCGGGGTGGGCAGGGTGCTGATCGGGACCCCCAGATGGGATCGCTCTGAACTCTCCAAGTTCTCACTTTGTTCATCGGTAGGAAGGAGGGTGTCAGGGATGTTTGGGCACGAGCCCAGAAAATGCATACGCAACCAAAAATCTCACTGTTTCCACCAGGGAGCATGCTGTAATTTGGACGGGGCTGGTCCCGGAGCGCGGGAGGCCGACGCGCAGCCCCGGTGCGTCGGGGGAGCGGGCGCAGGCGGGGGGTGCCCCGCGAGGAGCCGTGGGGCACCGTGGGGCCCTGGCTCGCTCATCCCGCTCGCGCGTGGCTGTGGGAGGGAGCAGCGCTGACCACCCCTCCGTGGAGGTGGATGCTCTTCTGACACCTGCAGATGTGCTGGGTATTTTATTTATTTATTAGAAATGAACCTTTCTCTATTCCCAGCTTTCCTGAAAAAAAAAAAGAAAGAGAAAAGAAAAACCCTGTTAGGCTCATTAAAGGTAAATGTTCCCCCTTAGGAAAAAAAAAAAAAAAGAAAAAAGAAAGAGAAAAGAAAAACCCTGTTAGGCTCATTAAAGGTAAATGTTCCCCCTTAGGAAAAACTCAGGGATTTTTCATCTGTTGCTTGTAAGAAACAGCAGACAAATGCTTTCTCCAATTCTGTCTGCCCCTTCTCCCCACCCCAGCACCCCTGGGTGTGCTGCTCACCCACTGCCGCTCAGCTCGGGGCGTGGGCCCCAGGTGCACACATTCGTGAACGAGGATGCACCCAAACTTGCCTGGGCTCCTGCAAGKTGCAGAGCAGGCTTCTGCTTCAGCCTCTGAGCATCCTCTCCATCTTGAAGTGCTTGTCCCACTTCCCCCTCATGCCGGGCCTGGGAATGGTGCACTGAACAACAGGCAGGATGGAGAGGCTGCTGGATCTCTTGTGGCTCCCAAGGACACTTGACCAACACAGGGCAGAGAGGCTGGAAAGTGGCAGCAGTTGTTTGCTGAATGGTCATGTCCCACTGCAAAGAAGCACAAGATGATGCAGGGACTGAGCATTTGGCTGGCTTTCATTGCATTTCAAAACACTGACCCTCAGTGAAAGTGCAGCCATCTATTTGCAACATCTCAAGCTGAAAAAATATCAATGCTGTCTTTGGGGCACAAGCAGCAGAAGGAAGCATGGATTGAAACAAGAATTGAGAAGCTCCCCAGCCCAGAGGAGCCCAGCTGGGCTATCCTTCACTTAGTGTCCATCAGGAGGGCCAGACTGGCCAGTGCTGGAGGCTGAGCCAGCCCCCAGGATGGGGACTGAGTTGCAAGGATACGGGCTGGAGGGGCACCAYCATCTGTTGTGCTGTCTCCCGCAAGCTCCGGAAAGTCCCCAAGAAGTGAAACTCTGCAATGGAAAGAAATGTGAGCTCCTGGGGGAAAAGCCTAGAACAGGGAGAGAGAAAAGAAGAGCKCCCAGCAGGCAAAGGAGAGCAGCAGCCACTGCCGAGGTCTGCACAGAGACAGGGAACGGAGCAATCGCAGAAGCTACAGGATGAAGGTTCTCCCGGGAGCAGCTGGAGGGGAGCGAGCCATGGAGGTGGAGGGGTGGGAAGGAAAGGCTCTGGGAGCACTGAAGAGAAATCTACCTCCATAGGGCATGAAAATAAGCTTTGTTTTAAAAAGCAAACAAGCAAACATATGTTCAGCCCAGCTAAATAACAAACTCTCAAAGTTATTATTTATTATTTTTACTAAGGCAACATTCAGGGACTTTTTTAAAAAATTGAAAGGATCCCCTGTGTTCTGTATTGTAGCAATACGGAGTAAGAGACAGGCTTTTAGCTGGAGATCAGACACAACAAATGAGAATAACAAGAAAGAATGAAGGGCGGGAGACAAAGGAAACAATAACGAGGCTGTGTGTTTGCATATGCCAGCTATGTACACATCAAGAGGGCTTTGAATACTCAATGATTTAGCAGCTTTTAAACTTTTCTGTAAATCCAGATTTGTACAAGAAGAAAATGGACATAAATTGAAATATTTCATTTAATAGAACATTGCCACTCCCCTCCTTAGGGTTTCTATCCAAATGCTCTCTGCAAGTAAGAACATTTTTGCTGTGTGCCTCATGCTTGCATGCTAATGCAGAAGTGCTGTGAAATCAAGAACTCGCACCACCTCCGATTTAACATTAAAGTGTGATTACAGTCAGAAAAGTGATTCTGCAGGGGGAAAAGAATACTATCATCTCTGTAACACCTCCTAGTTCCACACTGCTTCCTTCTCAGAGGCCAAGGGATAGAAATAYGCTTTGCTTACAATTTGGAACATGATTTGTCTGTCTGCTGCCTGCACACAGCTCCGGTTGATATCTGAAAATCAAGCTATTTACTCACTTTTCTTCCTGCACCTTCAGCCAGCACCATGGGCTGAAGCTCTGGGAATGGCAGTGCTAGTTGGCCGTGGATGATGCCGGGGTGGAAAAGCTCCCGTTGGCCCCTGCAGCTCCCCCAGCCCTGAGAGCCCCTGCAGCCGCTGGGCAAGCGCTAAGGGACCGCAGTGCCAAGCGAGCTCCTTGCAGTTGCTTATCTGGCCATAACTGCACTGCGCATTCCCATTATCACCTGGAAACACAAGCTACCAGCTCTTGACGATTTACCAGTGATTAATAGTGAATTGTTCTGCCGTCTTGCGTTGCGGATGGGAGTCTGAGCAAGGGGTGCAAGGGCACCCTTTGGCAGTGCTATATGGCCCTTCTTCCTGCAMAGCAAAACCTCTGGCTTTAGTGCTAATCTAGTTTTCCTTGCGCCTATGGCAAAGCTCTCAATGAAGCCAACTACAGATTTTTTTCATAAGCATGAAAAACAAAAATTTCTCAAAACTCAGAGGAAGAAATATATTTTCTATACAACAGGCAAACTTCTGGCCTTACTGAAGTCAACAAGAATTTTCCTGTCAGCTTCAGTGGAGCCAAGTTCTCACTCAGGATGTTTGCATGCCAACTCACGCCAAGGCAAGAGACTTCAAGCACTTYGAAGGGGTCAGGCTCCAGCTGGGACAGGTATTTTTCTCTGTGGGCAGCAACCTGAACTGCTGTCTCTGGCTCGCAGTTTTGCCTATGGTTGTTTTCAGGAATAAAAGAGGGGAGAAGTTCCATACACAGTGGGTGGTGCGAGAAAAAGGTTTAAGGGAAAGGAGAGTAGTAATGAAAGAGGAGCACTAGGAACAGCAGGATGGCGAGGAAGCAGAGAGAAAGGCAGGCTGGAGACACACAGATTGTGGAGACCAGAACTGGAGACCTGAGCATGGCAGGGAAAGTAAGAGGAAATCAGAAGTTCAGCAAATGGCCTGTGGAGACCCGCATATCTGCTCAGTAGCCTGGAATTTCCCCCACCAGAGGCTGGTGACATTCGGTTTTTCTTCTTATCAGCAACCCCTCCAGGCCATAAATGCACTTTTTGCCTTCCTTCCCACAGAAGTAGGAGATATGAGCAACATCAGCCTTTTTCCAGGCAGTCAGCCTCATATCTTGGGCATTGCCTTTGATTCAGACCTTGCTTTAGGTCTGTGTATCCAGCATACCTGTAAGTCTCACTTAATAGCTCTAAAATATGACCTTGCCTGTCTGTCCACAGCTGAAGCTTCCAGGTTGTTATCATTTCATGACTTAATTCTTGACACATCCTTTTCTCAAGCCTTAACAAATGTGAAAGTAGCCTGCTAATATCTATCTAGAAGGCTGTTACCAAGATAATTTTTCTGGCCCCTCACTGGGACTGCAGCCAACCACAGTTCTCCTTTTCCTCTCTGGATCCACCTTTTCACTCCCATCAAAAAAAGGTGTTTGTCTTCATCTATCAGACTTGCTTAGAGCCAGCTCCCCCACCATCACTCTCTTAGTCAGAAGTGCAGGGTCAGCTGTGCCTTTTCCAACCTGTGATACCAGCTTTTATCATTCACAACTTAACATTTTCAAATAACTCCATATTTCTTCATGTTCCTTAGACTTGGAAGACTCATAGACATCTGATAATACACCTTATGATCCCTCATTAATAGGCTCTTTTGCCACATTGGCCACAAAACGTGGGTGCTGGCATCTGTGACTGTTGCCTGGCTGGTTGACCAAACTCTCCCCTTGTTCCCTCTCTCTATATCCATCCATTACCTCCTGCCTAGGCCCTAGATTGGTGTATTCTGGAGTTATAAGCCAACTTTTGATTTGGACATACATTTCCAAATGCTCACAGAGGAACTTGCTGCCCTTAGACTTCACCTATACCCCAGGCTTGTTCACATTAATCAGAAAGAAGCCTTAGTCAAACAAATTAGTGACAGCACTGAAAAACTGAGAAGGAGAAGCCTGATGTGCAAACAGAGTTATAAAAATGCAGCTCACGTAAACGCGCACAAACACACATATACACAGAGTACGCTCACTTCATGGTCCTCAAGCTGGAAAAATACTCATGTAAATCAATGGGAAAGCTATGGGAATTAATACAATAAACCTAAGGGCAGGAGCCTGCCGCTCTCACTTAGACTCTGTAGCACCTTGTTCTTTGAGCCACCCCATTGATTTCACTGGGACTCTCCACTGAGTAAGTCATTGCTAAGTGTGAATAACTGGTCTGGCATGCAGCCTTCAGGGCACGGGTGATGGATGAACTTCAACTTTCACAAGTACGATGAGACCCAGACTGGCTGAAATAAGAAAGGTGCTGACTTTCCTCCCTCACCTGGAACAGAAATGGAAATGAGATTGTTTTCAAGATAACACAGTCAACTTCATTCTCATTTTTGCTACACATTCTGCATCTGCACAGTACATGCACTCTGCACACCTTTCAGGCATCTGCCTCCTAGGAAACATTCCCAACTATCTCTCTCCTCTCTCTACCTGCCCCTTCCTCACAACATTATTCGTTCAGATGTGTACAAAAGCTGTCCCCTAAAAGAAGGTCAGAGCATTTTCAGTGGAATCGTTTTCTCTCCAAAAATGTTGTAGAACTGGGTTGACTTCRTGAGTCATTAACTGTACTACCTAGCATGGTGGTACTACTGCACCCATAGTACGTGTAAAATTAGAAGGGGCCACAGAACATCTACTTGACAGACCACCACTGGCCAATGATACCTTTCCCTCTCTCTGGAAGAAACTAATCCCCTGTATAAAAGATCAAAAGTAGRGGATCAAAACAAGGAAGACATTAGAAAACTCTACAGATATCACAGTGTTCTGGGTCTCTGTAACACCTCATGAGAGCACACCAGGTGCCTCAGTCAGAGAGCATCTTGTTCTCACTTTGTCGTTTTCCAGCAAGATCATTTAAGGTCTTATAATATGTTGGAGTTTATTAAATGATAAAGTGGAGTGAAACATTTTAACCTCAYTGAAAAAAATATTTAGAGAAGGCTTTTCAGTGTTTATACTAAGAGTTTGGAATTTTTATTTCATTGGAAATGTGGACCTGCTAACACTGTTGTTCAAATATAGGATAAAAGGAAAGTCTGAAATACTGGTATTCTTGGCTGAACAGGAATTTTGTATTGCAGCCAGCTCTAATAGTCTTGTCTTATTTTCCTCTGAATAGAAGATAAATGAGAAATCTTTAAACTTTCCCAAAGAAAATTTCTAGTCTAAGTTTGCAGACCACAAGGTTGTAGAAAGGGAAGATTATTCAGTTGACCTCCAAAAATGTACAGTGATTGAAGTGTCTGAAGAGATCTTGTAGGAGCTCTGTGGTTCACCTGTCACTGATCTGGGTGATGCTTTCAGAGCAGAGCCAAACTTTAATGAGGCAAAGAGACAGGTCTGAAGGCAGTTCCATATGAGCATGTGCGTATGGATGTGAATGAACCCAAGAAAATAGATGACAGCATGTAGCCATTAGCACTGGTTACAAAGTCCATGTGTTTCTCCATTGTCCTCCACAAAAGAAAGATGCTTTGGGAAAAGTGTACTAACGATAGTATTTTAATGTAGAAATGAAGTCCATGGGAGTTTGGAGTTGCAGTCTGATCACTCCAGCCCTCCCCCGCAGAAGCCAGGGGTGTCTCGGCAGACCTCTTTGCTGTGACACACAAAGTCTTCCTTTCTGGCTGAGGCTTGCTCCATGGGACTCTAGACTCTTGGGGCTCTGGCTGGAGAACCTGGGAAAAGTAAAACCTTCCTGAGGTAGACTATTGCTTTTGAAGAAGTGCTCCAGTAGAGGCTGTTTAAGGAGCATTATAAAATGCAGGTGAATAAGAATAGCTACTAAGAACAGCTTCTTTTAGGAATATTCTCRTTGTCTTTAGCACTTGCTCAGTGGGAAAGGGGTTATTTGTTTGCTTTGGCTTTAGAAGTATTTGTTCATTTTCAAATTTCCCATCCAACWTCTCTTCTCCTCTGGTTTCTAGGATTGGCCTGGACTTTTCAGTTTCAATAGCCTTACTGAAATAATGTGGAAAAATTGGATTTCCCTAGCATGAGAGGCTTCATCATTCACTGAGTTGCAAACACAGCAGGGTGGAGGGGTGTTTCTGCGGGGGGATTTGGTGGGKAAGGTGGTGCGGGGTGGAGCCTGTAGCTGGCAGTCACCAGTGGCAGTGGCTAGGTCTGCCCTATCTTGCAGCTGTCCCTCCAGCCCGGATGTGACCCACACTCCGGGTGTCTGGGACTGGATCGTGACGGCTGAGAAATGCACGCTGTAACACATCGGGGCAGCTGCAGGGAATGGCAGGGAAAAATAACCATTCGCCTTCCTCTCAGCTGGGGCACGGTTAGGAGTGTTACGAGATGCTGGAAATAYATGTGAATGCAGGGCGAGGGAGGGAGGCAAAGCTGTGAACTGAACGCAGAGAGTATCTGTCTTACTCCTGGTGTGGCAGTAAGATGGAAGAGCTTCTCTTCTCCCTCCAAGGAAAGAAATAACAATCCCAATGAGCTAAAGCATGTCCATGTTTCTGGGAGCTCCTACCACACTGCACTCCTTCGTATGTAGCAAAGCCCTGCGCTCAGCTCCTTGATTTCAATGGCTTTTGAATCAATACTTAAGTTCCCAGGTTAATGCAGTCAGAAGCTCAATTAAAGGGAAAACYAATGGTAATAAGAATAAATGCAGCKTTTGGTGAAAAGAACAGCAGATCTCCTTAGTAATCTGGCTTACAGAGCAGCAGGAGCGATCAAATCCCAGCCCTTGTGTCTGGAAAGCACGCACAGAGGCAGGCGTCTTCATGGAACCCGTCACCAGCCCTCGCAGTTGGGAAAYCAGCACGGCAAAGAGCCCATAGGCACCACAGCCACATCCTAACCTCGGCCATGGAGAGGGCCCCGGGCACGGCAGCGATGACAGGGCGCGGGGACGGGCGTTAGGAGCCCCGTCGTTTTTGATTAATGTGTCCATGAGAAGAGAAATCTCCAACTTAAACGCGGGTAATTTTGTCTGCGTTGTGCAGTGTGTCCTCAGAGCTCCTTGCCACTCCAGGCTCCTGCTGAATAGATTGGCAGGAGAAAAAAAGAAGATAAAAAAAGAAAAAAGTGAATGAATATAATCAAAGTGAAGAGGAATATTCCTGTTTCCTGACTAGGACCTAAAGAGTGAGTGGGAGGAGGACAGAGAGAGCTGATATGTGATGGATTGAAACCCCCTCCCTTTGCATAGTAATCTTCTGTGATTAACTTGGGAAGATTTTATACAATTCTGCTCACTGTGCATGCCTCAGTGTCTTCACCCTTCTGTGAGGATGTGAGGAAGAGGAGTATTGGGGAGATCTGTTTCTGGTGCTCTAACCTGGAGTCAAATGGCCAGTCTGAATTCAGCAGTGATTTATCTGAGAGACCTGCTTACAGCAAACAGACATAAATAAAGTGTGCAAGAGAAACAAACATTTCATGGCATGGAAAAAGAGAGCAATGTGATAAGCTATTCTGTGCTTTAATAATGACTTTGCTAAGCTAGCAGTTAGAATCAAGAGCTTCATTTCTCTAATCCAGATGGCTAATAAATGTAGATGGCTTTCTTAAAATCACTTCACAAAATACAATTACTGCTGGTTGCAGAGTTTCCTAAAAAACAAACCAGCTTGGTTGCAGACTCTGTTTCTGCTGAGAGGGCTGCAGGGCTGAGTGCAGGTGCTGTGATTTCTGGGTCCARCTCCAGTGAAGGAACCAAGGGGTTTTCCTATGTTAAGAGCTGGTTTTGAGGAACAAGCAAGAATCCATCTTCTACAGCAAAACCCTGCTGGCAAAAATCCTCATTTATCCTTTTGTAAACATCCATGGCCCRATCTGGAGGTCCCTGCTCCCCCTTTTCTCAAGGCATAGCTGGTGCTAGAATTGCTGGATTTGTCTTTTAAACACGAAAGCAATAAATGAAAAAAAAACAACAACAAAGTTAAAAATCCGTTAGCTTTCCTGTACCCTTGCTGGAGGGTGCGACCCCCATCTAACATGTGCCCATGCAGACAGTAGATTTAGAAGTTGCAGGAGAAGGGAGCAGAGGACAAGTCCCTTCAGAAGGATCTGCTGCCAATGGGAAAATTTATCTTTTATTAAGAACTTTAGGAGACCTTCTCTTGCATGGATTCTTTTTCCTACATCATGCTGTTCAGCACAAAATGTGRGGCCTAGTCCAGGCTGTAGCTTCTTCAGCGAGGTAGGATTGGGAAGGTGGATTGTGGAAATAAAGACCACTTTGCTCTTTCATTCCAAACTTGCAAAGCAAACAAGCACCTTTGAGCATCAAAAACTACTTTCACTTCCTTCTCCATTTTGGACTGTTTCTGCACTTCAAGATCCAAGCACAATGATCAACGTATTGCCGTAAAAAGTCTGCCTTTGTTGCATTTTCAGTCTGATTTAGAGAAATAATGTAGAAGATGGCCTTCCTTTTTTGAAGTGAGTCACCATTTCTGCAACTTCTGCTTTTACAGTGCCCTGGTTAAGGAATAGTGGAAAAGACTGATACTTGGATGCTGGGAGTTCAGCTATACCTTAAAAATCAAGGAGTGCACGGTAAACAAGTAAAAATCACTAGTTCTTTTTGGCAAAAATAAGYCATGGGTCTTGGATCATTRYGCAAAAAGCTAGGTTCCTGGGGAATGCTCCAAGGAAAGTCTCACAAGCCCTTTGATATTTCCTAGGGATAGTTTATACTCATCCAGGAACTAAACAAGTTAGCAAATTAACAAGTAGCCCCTGTCTTTTGCCTGAACTCTGAAATTAACAGAAACTGAACCTTTTCCGTGCATCATACCAGTATGGTTAATGATTTTAAATCCCTCCTGCCCTCACTGGTGCTAACTGATATCAGAATGCCACTGGCAGATTTTATAATAGATCTGACCTGGTGAAACAAAACAGTTCTGGAGTGCTGGATTTCAGGAGGCTTCCAGAGCAAAGAGCCAGCCCAGGAAGTTAGACACTCAGCTTTTCAGGTGCAGACAAAACTATTTGAAATTCATCTCCCTCTATTTCTCCCACGGACACGTTTCTTAGTGTCCTTTTTTCTCCACTTGGATCTAGATATAGGCATTGCAGCGGATCCTGCACTTCTCCTTCAGGTCTACCTCTGTATAAAAATGCCTCTCACAACCCCCAAGTCAGGGGAAATTCACTCTGGAGTGGGCAAAGGTGCCCCCAGGWGTGCTAAGAAGTCACAAGTGGACAGAGGAGGTGGAGGAAGGGGATCGGGGCAGATGGTTAGCTGTCATCTATCTGTACAGAGGGGTATAAATTTGCTACTGCTTAAAGCATTTTTTCTCTCTAGTTTTAGAGCTATTTAGACACCTATACAATGCTTTTTATAAAAACAAAACAAAACAAACAAAAAAAAMCCCTTATATTGTGGAGGAGAGAAATTAAAAAAGGCTGAGAAATGCTACAAGACTTGGGGGTTCCTCTTCCGCCACCAGATGAGAAGGTGTCCAGGTGAATGATGGACCAATGTTCACATTCAAGGCTCACCGCTTTTCAAGCCCAGCTGTCCTGTTCTTTCCTTAATGCTGGTAGATTTATAGGCGTTATTCTTTGAGTAATTTTGCCAGTTCTTGAACTTTCCTCACAGTCTTCAGCGGTCACTTAGCCTGGTGGAAAGTGTAATGGAGGTTACTCCGTGGTGAGGGGTACCTTCTGATCTGCACTCAAAGCAGAGACGAAATTCATCTACTTTCACGCTTTGAAGGGTGAGTTTAGTCTCCAGACTTAACTCACTAATTCTTCGCGAGCCAAAGGAATGTTCTATGGTAGCTTTGTAGGTCGAATAGTTATTTTGTTAGAGGAAACACTTAAAACTAAAACTCTGCAGAATTCCCCCTGAGGTTATGGTGTTTGTTTAGGCTTCTCCAACCAAAGAATCTCAATCACTAGAAACTGCAAACCTCCCACACACATTCATTCCTCTCACATAGCAGGCACAGGCCATTTTAAAAGTTTATATAGAAAACAACAACACAAAAAAGAGCTGGTCCCTATATATGTCATAACCTACCACAAAAAGCTGAGGGACCACATCTGCCAGCCTGGCAAACTAGATTTGGGGAGCCAGAGYGGAGACGAGGAAGAGACTGAGGGCCCAGAGCAAGAGTTACCAAAGAGCACAGAAAACACCGCTACCAGGAATGGGCTAGAGAGGAAGAAACGTGTGGGGAGWCGGCAAGGAGGAGGACCTTGGAGTTGCTGCCCCAGCTCCTCGGCAAGTCAGGCATTTCTGGGAGGAGTGCGAACTGCCTGGGAGGAGTTGTGTGGGAGGGAGGTTACTAGAGGGTTAGGAGGACAYTGAGGGGCAGAGGATGAGTGGGAATGTGGAGGGCAGTGGGAGCCGTGCCTTCCTCCCATTGACAAATGCAAAACATCAACTCTGACCTCATACTTTTTCCATCTAAAAATAACACATTATCGGTACAATGATGATTATGGGGATAGTTCACAGTTAATCATGCCAAAGACAAAGCTTAGGATGTGCACTGGAGTGTGACAAGAGTCAGTTTTGCACCATGTCCAGTGATTATCTATAAGCTGTAAACGAGATTTTGGGGACAGAGAGACCTGAGAATGATATTTGGCCCTAGATCTGGTGTGGAGAAGAAGGTTGCTCTGATTTCTAGTCTGCTTGGCTTGCAATGGTCATGCCATACAAGCTTTCTTAAAGCTAATGAAACGCTGTCAGGTTCTCAGCGGGCAAATGCTGGCAGTGTCCTTTCAAAATCAGGGGAGCTGTGCCGGGTTACACCAGCTGAAGACTGACTCCAGTTTCCCCAGAAGTTTGCACATTTCAGGAAACGTCAGCCTGCTTGAGCTGTCAGTCTCTTTTGGGATGCTACTTCTCAGGATCACGCTTTTTGAGCAGTTATCCTGCTATTGGTCTGCTTGTGCTTGCAGAACTGTGTCTTTATTGTTAGGATACCAGATTTCTGGGTAAGAAGGGCTGGAAGCAAGTCAGAGCTAGGAAAGCAATCAATTGTTAGTTAATGGAGTTACGGTAAAGATGTTATCCAAAACCACCGTGGCTRACTAATTATTCATAACATCCCTCTGGAGAATCTCCTTTTGGCAAACTGTGAATCTACTGCTTTGTTTTCATAATAATAGCAGTTGCATGGCTTTAAATGAGAGGGTACAAATTACCATGCAGCCACTGACAATATGGCAACTACTGTGCATTGGATTACATGGTGATTTCCATGCAATATCCAGGTTGTTACATAGTAAGTGCCATGTCATTTCAGGCTAAATGAATGATTATCACCACTGCTTGACAAATTCACCTGACAAATTTTGCCTTCTTTCTGTCTGTGGGATATGTGTGGACAGAATGCTGTTTCCGTGGAAGCATATTTGGGGTGTTCTTGTAACTCTGTGGATTCACCTAGATCCATTGGTGTGAGCACTTGTACTGCATTGGTAACAGCGCTTGGTCTGACAGGGCTTATAAATAAAGTTGTGAAACCTGGTTGTCTGTGTRTAGACGTGTTTCAGACACAAAATGCTGGTGGGAGAGCATAGGATTTTTCAAATACTCATACTAGTGAAGCTTGAGTGTTCCCAAAAAGAGAGCACAAAAGCTCAAGTGCAGGAACTGGAAGAGGAATTGGAGGAGTTGTTTAAAACTTCTGAGCTAATACTGACCGAAAATTATKTGCAGTCTTCTCTGAGCTTTATAATTTCTGTCTTGAATATTACAAAGCAGGCATGCCCCAGTTCTGCATACACACTGTGAAATAACTTGTGAACGACTGTTGCCTATTTTATATAACCTACAGATATTTAAAATTGCTGTGGATCTGATCTACAGTCCTCTGACATCTTTTAATTAACTTGCATTAGGCGTGATTGGGCATCGGTACTTAAGCACTATTTACACAATTGTGCAGGGCAAGAGTTTAGCTGCTCATGTAACTCAGGTCTTGTGTAATGCCCCTGATCTTTGAATAGAAAGATCATGACCAAGTTCATGATATCTGAGATACGTCCAGCATGACAGGRAGGGATATTCAGCTGTAGGCAATCAGCATAACTTCCCAAATTCAGAGCTTTACAGTGGAGAATAAAAAATCAAGTAACGAGCTGAAAGATTGGGGAAAGGTTATAATACAAATGAAGAATGTTTTTCTTCCTTTCTCCAGTAAAATAACTAAAAAGGTCTCAGAAGCAGCCCAAATAGTGACAGTTTCAGCCCAAAAGAGCAATGCCACAGAACACTGTGAGCAAGTAAAAAAACGCAAGTGAGGAGGTTAAAACAGCAAACGCTGCGAATGTGAGTGTGTCAGTGCCACCAGGAGACCTGTACAATGCTCCCCCAGGCTAAGGCGACGGCCTCCTGGGCCAAACTGCCTAACAACTGCAAGCAGATTTTTAAGCTTAACTTTATAATAACCCTTAGCTAGTTTAAGTACTTCAATCAGTCCACTTCTTAATCACCCTCTCTGGCAGCTGAGCAATCTCAATTTTTTCAGTCTTTTCTTCAGATTCTGTTAAGCCTCATGCTCTGTGTTGGCCCTTTCCCAGTATAACTGTGTCGTTCTTCAGTTGAATTGACCAGAAATGAGCACTTACACTGTATGAGTTGTCCAGTCRAGTTCTTTTAAGTGAGAGCAGTTCCCTGGGCTTTAGATGTTACAGTCCCCGTATTGCTGTATCGTTAGCATTTCTGTTCTGCTGGTGTCCTACTGGACACTTAAATGCTGCCCTGGTTTGAAGCTCCAGATCTGCTTTTCATGACATGTTAACACATTCYTTTCCTCTATCCTGCTCTTGCTAAGAATTGACCATCTACGTTAAATGGTGCAAATATTTGTCTCTTTCCCAGGCAACACTCAGAGGTGAAAATAGATTTCTTTTCGATAGATTGAAATGGGCATGTGAATGCCTGGGTGCCACGTGATAGCTTCTTTTCAGAAGGTAACACGTGTCTGTACCCCAGCTTTCCACATATGCATTACAGGCCTGATTGACAGGTTTCATAGCAGGACTTCTATATCTCCGTTTTGCCCACTCTTCAGCCACTTACATTCAATCTCTCTCTTGTTTTGCTCCTGTAAAACAAAGCTGCAGAGGCCTGGGAAATTGAACCAGATTTCTGCTCTTTTTGTCCTACACAACTAGAGAGCTCAGCTTCAATACAGTATAGTTATTCTTTGGTAATTAGCACTGTGTTTTTCCTCTTCACCACTGCTGAGTACGGTATCATGAGATCATCAGCAGCCTCTTGACATGATGATAATTATCCTTCAGTAACTTTAAAGATAATCATAATCCACAAGGACATGCAATTTTCTTGAGCCTTTACATGGTATTTGCAAAGCTGCTAGTTGGCAGGAACTGGAAAAGGCATCTGACTAGTCAGGGAGTGATTTTGCACCCATGATACCCAGCATCAGCCCTGTGGGTGATGAAGAGCATGTCAGGTTAGTTAGCAGAAGCCACAGGCCTGGCTGTCAGGAGCTACTGAGCTAATGAGAGGGCAGAAGCTTGTTGTCACCATCTCCTCTCTGCCCCTGGGGTCTCCTAAAGAGGCACTGAAAAAAGTCCAGACCTGCCAGATGGGAGAGCCATAGCACTGAGGGTCCAGATGAGTAGCAGGAGGGGTGGTCACAGTTCACGCAGAGAGCTCACCTCAGCCCAGGGAAGATGGAGTGATCCTCTGTCCCCCAGCATAGCTCCCAATGAGATCATGCCAAGTTGTGAAATCTGCTGGAGGCGCTGATGAAAAGCATCCACTTCTTTACAGAGCTGGTCCAGACCTGAGATACAGCTACAGTGAGGCCTCTGAAGTCACACAGCAAGGGCTGGAGCTGAGCCCTGACCTCACTGAGCCCTGAGCTGAGGACAAGTCACTCTCACCTCCGGAGTGGGACCAACCCCTAGACCAACAGAGCAGCCTCCTGCCTGCTTCGCTCTGGCAGGAAGACCTGGGTCCTCTGCCCATGACCACGGTCTGCTCCTCTGCTCCTGCGCTGAGAAATGTTTGTCCTGAGACTCCTAATAATCACCAGAAACAAAACAGCTGCCCTCTTAATTATGGGCCAAGATGAACCATCYCTTCTGGAAGCAGTTCAGAGCAGGGTCTGAAGCCTTCGGCTCCCTCCACTCACTAAAAGCCACATTTTCTCTCTAATTTAGAGCCCCATTCCTGGTGATGTTGCTGCAGCTGTTAAGGAGAATTAGACTTCATCAGGCAGTGCTGACATTTAGCATCAGGTTCCCCCCTCCYGTTCTTCTGTGCAAATTTCCTCGGTCGCCTTTCAAAGCCAGCAATAAATGGTGCATTAGAGAAGGAGAGAGAGAGATGAGCTTTATTAGCTGTTTATGGAAGAAATTAAAATTGTTCATTAGTAACCACAGTATCAGCAGCACCCCTCCCTCCCAGCTCCATCCATGAGACCCAGAGAGCGTTGATGGTGGAGGCTCTACAAGTCCCCAGGGATGCTCACCTTGTATCTGTTTGGGCTGGCACCTGCTGGAGRCCTCTGTGCCCTTCTGCAGATGGGCACCTGGGGGGCAACGGGGGAAATGTCACTRCTCCAATCTTAATGGGAAAAATCTTTTTCTCTCCCAAAACCTGACTCACTCAGTGTGCTGGCAGACAACTTGACATTACCACCTGGAGGTCCAGGGTGGTTTGCCATGCTGCTGAGCGCCAGGGCTGGGAGCTGCTTGCTGGAGCGGGTTTGGAGTCCAGGTGAGCGMCATGACCTGTCCTCTGTGCACTTCAGCCATCCCCTTCTGGGGTGCCCCAGGATTCCCGGACCCAATCAGGAAACGCCTGCCAGTTCAGGCGGCGATTGCTCTGGGACCTGGCAGCTAGCACACAGAGGGCTGGCTCCTCTCCTGCAACTGCTGTCACACTGCGCAATGAGTCATTTTCCATGCAAGGATTTTACACCCCAAAATTACTCTAACAGAAGGGATTGATCAGAGCATGCCGAGGCTGCTGGGCCCGGCTGTGCCTGCTCTGCCTGCGCCCGGGAGATCTGGTGCAGGYACAACGCAGCCCGGCCACTGCCACGCTGATTTCCCGAAGCAGCCGGCAGCCTGCGACACCCATTCAGACGCACACTAACCAAATGCTTATCTGGCCCTGCTTGGCCATGACCCTGCCGTCCCGGGGCCGGGGAGCGCGGGGAGCCCCGCCACGCTTGGAGCACCGATGGCACGTGGCAGGGAGAGGGGAAGGCGGATCGGGAGGACTTCAAAGGCTCTGTATCTCTTTGCGCAGCTGCCATAAAAAACAATCCAGGTTTCCGTTCCTGAGTCCCAAGTTGCCCTCGCAAGGGACATCTCTCGGGGCAAACGGATAAATCTTTCATCTCCTCCGTCTGGGTTTTATTAAATGCCTTACACATATATGTAAAATACAGAACTGATAAATACTGGCTAGTTACAGGGAGAGGCATATTGAGATTAACTCGCTGTATTTAACCGAAGCTCTATTCTTTCAATTAAGATAGAGAGCTCTGAGATGCTCAGAGATACAGAAAGGCTGTTCCAGATGGCATAGCCTGTAGGAGTGCAGAGCAGTCTACATTAAAGGTAGCTCTTTGTAAAAGTAATGGGCTCTCTCCGCACCCTTGTGGACTCCAGGATCCACGCAGCAGAAGCTGTTGCAAAGTCAAGATCATGAAAAGGCTGTTTAACCTTGCTGCAGGGAGCAGAGCGAGTCCTGCTCCAAGGCAAACCCTTCCAGGCAGCCTCCATGGTCCGGCTCAGCATCGGCAGCACAGCTCTGCGTCACCAGGCCCGTGGCGTCCATGCAAGGGGGGCTGGAGAAGCCACAGCTCTGCTTCCCATCACGCCCAATAAACTTATGCTAGTATTATTGGAGGGCTCCTGGGAATATGACAGGGATTTGGATGAAAATTGTGTCTCCTCACGCAAAAAATAGGCACACCTATTTTTATTGTCAGGCCTGTGAGAAAGCAGCCAGGCACTCAGGGAATGTGAGACTTGCTGATCATAAGGGAGGTGCTTGCTGCTTAGTTTTACTTGAGCTGTTGGATCTCCAGCCACTCACTAGGGAAATTCAAGTCCCACTGAAATGTTGAACGAATTGACCTTGCTTAGCCAACAGCAGCAAAGGCTGGAGAGAGATGGGGCTTGATTACACTCTTTAGACCCATAAAACATGGCAGCAAAGGATACRGAAACAATCTGTTCTTCATGTCTGTGCTGGAGAAAGACAAGTCACGGGCTTAAGCTGTAGCAGAGGAGATCTGGCTTCACAATGAGAAAAACATTTTCCAGACTGGATGGCGACTCAGAAGTACAGGGAGCCCAAGGAGACGACGGAGGCTTCGGTGCTGGAATTCGGCAGCTCTGTTGGTGCAGACGCAGGTACGGGTGATCTGTGCCCACATCCTCCCTGCCTTCTTGCTCCTCCTGTCGCATGCACAACCTCGAGACCCTTCAGCAGCGCAGCACAGGCGACGAGCTCTGCTCGCGGAGAGGGAAGCGGCTTGCACAGCCAAGGATGCAGCCTTCGGAAGGGGCAGGGGGAGCTGCATTTTGGGGAGCAGAGGAGGGTGGCAGCCAGGCTGAGGTGTTAAGCTGAGAAGGGGACGGGGCAAGTTCAAGCAGCCCTTAGCTCTGTAGTGCCCAACCTATGTCCCCATCAGTCTTCACTTCTAACCCACAGCACTGCCATCTCCAGGACTTCCACTACACAATCMCACTGGAGCAGGCCTGTGGCATGGAGGGGCCATGCAAACCCTCCAGATCCCTCCTGCAGAGAGCCCGGCATCTCTGCACCACTTTTGCCACTCACTGCCATTATGAACTCACAAAGTAGCAGCCATGAGGCGAGAGATAAAGTAAAAATAGGAACAAGAAGTCCAAGAATGAACTTAAAATGCCCTTTGGGGTAGCCGAGAGCTTAGGGCTTCTCTAATCAGTAACCCATCCATTCCTTTAACCTCTGCAGTTGCAACAAACACTTCTAAACAGACAGATTTTCCATTAAGCCTGGAAGAAATGGCAAGCTGCCTTAATGAATGTCAAAGTTAATACCATGTTGGTTATAGACTGAGACTGCAATGTGATGGTTTTATAAACCCATTCCTTCATTATCGTTATCAATATTATTCTTACTTGATTCCCGCCTGCAAGCCAGATTCATATCCAGGCAGATAGCCTTTGTCTGTGGCTACTTTACTTGGGAGCTGGCTGCCTAAGGATCTGTAAGCCATCCTGTACCAGTGCATTTTAAAAACAGTAAAAAGGGGAATAAAATAAAATAAATAAGGCAGGTTGAGCGCATAAAGCATATGTCTGAGCGAGTGCTTAGTGCAAAGCATCAATGAAACGGCTGGGACTCTGATTGAAACCAGACTCAGGAAAGAAGGGCTGTAAACGTTTTTTCACTGCCTGTCCTAAGAAATTTATGTCTCACCCACTCCATCATATCCTTCAGGGCTGCCTTTTTCGCAGCTGTCTTCAGAGACCATCCACTGAGCCCCCTTATGAAGTCCACCCCATGATGTCACCCAGAACAATAACTCACTCACCTCCCGGCAKTGTGCTCGGCAGAGAGGTACCCTGTAAATAACGGGCCAAAGATGGGGGGATGCTTGTGAGGAGACCTTCTTGAGAAAAGTTCTCCTGGCGTCTGAAAGCAAGAGAGAGAGAGTATGTGCCTGTGGTGGAGGAACCAAAATGGGTTTTATTAATAAATGAAGGCAAAACCACAACTTCACAAAATAAATGGGGCAGAAAAATCACTGACATTACTTCCAGCAGAACCTGCTTAGGAAAGTCGGAGTTAAACCCCTGCTGCCTGTATATCCATTATACCTATCCAGGTTCACCAAGCCTTCTGGAGAAATCAGAACCTTCTGTAGGAGTGAGCAGAGCCTCGCTGCTCCCCAGCCCAGAAGGTCATTAGCTGAGCGTGATTAAAATGACTCAGCAACCGGGATGAGTTCTTCCTTCAGTAGCACCCAATTGGTCATGACTAAAATTTGCTCTGACTTACCAGTTTTTTTGAGGCCCACATCCTGGTCAAGTTACTGCTCACCCATCAAATTTCTAGAGAGCAGGTGTCCACATCAGAGAGTACAAGGCCCCATTGAAGGCATATATGCCTGTAGTTGTGAAGTTGAGCATAATTGTTTCATTCTGCCTGATAACATGTGGTTTTGTGATATTTATAATACAGTGCTATTAAAAGGGGGGAAAAAAGACCAACTCAAAATCCCTCTACCACAGTTGGCTCTAATTGTCCCTGTCCCACCACTTCCCCCTTTCCCAGCCCTGCTTGTGGGCTGTCTTGGCAACAAAACAAAAGCCAGAATGAGCTGTTGATATGAAGTTTATCCTTTAGTGAGATGGCCTCTCTTGGGGAGGACTAAGTGCTCTTGGATTGCCTGCGAAGCCTGGACTGCAGCTACCTGAGGCTGTATCTGCTTAGTAATAGAGATGGAAAAGCTTGCCACATCCATGGCACACTTTTGTTGTTGTCAATGGAACCATATCAAAGATAAACGATGACCTTTTCTTTGCATCTCGCAAGAATTTCATCAATTAATGCCACCAGCATATTGAARTTAACTGAGCTTGTTCTGGCATCTAGAAAATGTACAAACTGAGAAAAGGGGTTTGCTCTCAGATCTCTCCTGCTTGGCATATTTCTCTTTCACTTGTAGATTTTCAGGGATTAGATCTATGGCCTCAGGACACTTGTTGAACCATGTAAGTCCCCTCCTCACTTTGACTGGTGCGAGAAGGAAAAAAAACACACARTACTGTGGGATGGGCAGTGTTCTGAATGCCATACGGTCAGAACAAAAAGGTTTGTAGGGCAGAAGCRGATACTCCATGCCCTGTGGTCTGGGCCATCACTCCCATTGCCCGGAGGAGGGTCACATACGGGRTCTGTCACGCAGAAATATTCAGAAGCTAGAAATGCTGGTCCGTCTTCCCCCCAGAACTGGGGTGCCTGCTAGACTATGGRTTGCAGTGGTGCACATTCAGGGGCTGGAGACTGAACTAGACTCTGTTACCTCTTCTCTCCTCTCTCTTCCCATCTGCCTGAGTCTGCAGCTTCTGCACCACACGCTGATGTGACAGGACAAGCAAGGTCAGTAGGAGTGTCTCTGGGTGAGATTCCTAGGACAAACAAGAGCAGTGGGAATCCCCCTGGTAAGCCACTAATTGTGTTTTCCTGAAGGATCCTATTCAGCATAGCCATTGCCAAGGCTGGGGCCAGYTCAGGTGAGCAGTGCTGGGAACAACCAGAGGTTAGGCAGCTTYCTCAAGACCTTGGCTGGGTCAGCAGGCAGACATAAGTTCATTCCACTCAAGTGAGTAATTGAGGGGACTATGCATTGCTCAGCTGAGTAGATACAGGAGCAAAGGRGGGTGATAGCATCTTTTTTCCTTTATTTCCTCACAGACTGAAATAATAAAAACAAAAGCCCGTCATGACAGGAGTATCTGAAAGCTGAAATGTGTCTGGCTAGAGTGACTGGACGGGTCCTGTTCARTATGTTCTAGGCAGCTGATGAATGGACCTTTCTTGCAGAGCTGGAGCCAAAGAATAAGATCTGTGGACAGGGCTTCCTGGATGTCTTTAAACCTCCACATCATTTTCAGGCAGTTAACCCTCCTTCTCATTTTTTGAATTCTGAGTTGCATTTTAAGCCCTTAAAAAACACTCCAGCAAATGGCTTAACTTTGTAGATTGTCTGTGACGGAGACAGGCCTGTTGCCATGGCACCGCGGCGGCTGGGTCCGCTTGCTCACTAGGCAGCTCCTGGAAGACTTCACCTCTCCGTGCATCCTGCCGCTTTCAAACTGGAGTGCCGGGCCGGCAATGAGCACACCGCGTGTCTCCTCCCACGAGGGCGAGTGTCCGCGATGCCCCCGGGAGTGACAAGCTGAGCAAAGGCAGGGCGGGAACTCAGCGGCAGGAACGTCTCGTTTGGGGTAAAATGCCTGGAGATCTTTGCCAGGCCTGCTGAGGCAAGTGCTTAGTGAAAGCAACTCTCTGGCAAAATTTTGTCTGGAAAAGAAGAACTTTTTTCTTTCCTGTGGAGCCTGAGTGGTCTCTAATGAGGATCATGAGGCCGGGATTTGGGCCTACCTCTGGGCCTTTATCTCCAAGCTTTCTTACTCTCTCTTTCATTCCTCYCTCATTTGCAGCATCCCTCCCATGTGTACCCCCGGCTTGTCTTGCGGTGGCTAAGTCCCGTGCTGGGATAATTACTTAAACATTGCCATGGTATTTCGTATTTCTCTCTGCAGAACTTCTGGGGTTTCTTATTCTTGTTCCTTCATCACGGTGCCATGAGGGTTTGGAGCACAAATCTGCATTATTTCCCCATTCTATGGCACAATAAAGACAATGTTATTAAAAAAAATAAAAGGAAGGGAAGTGGCTTGTGTTTAACCTTTTCCAGGCAGCTGGGTTCGTCCCACTTGCCGTTGTCAGGGTGACAGGAGCAGGGCTGCTTTGCATGCGCTGCACTGCAGCTTCCCGCGCCGGAGCTGCCTGTTGGAGCTGTCAGCTCCCATTACGGTCCTGAATGGAGGCGGTTGGTCTCCTTCACAAGGCAGCTTTATTTCTTTGGATGGAAATCAGAAGAAATGGGAGAATGAGACACTGCATGCGCTCAAATTCCCGGACTGTGATGTTTCTATGTATAATTTTACATTCAGCCCTCAGAGTGAAGGGGGTAGGGAGCAAACCCTTGCTTTGGAAGCAGCTCCAGGGCCTCTTGATAGCCCTCTTTCTTCAGGTTAGTTGTGTTTCTTGGTGTGTGATATATGGAGGTTTTTATCACCTGGTCACTGCTGTTGCATGACTCATTATGCAGGAATTGAATCACATAAAGCCTCAGTATCTGTCCAGGCACTCTTAGACCGAAGTGTCGATGACGAATTTGGCCCTTCCATTGTGCTCTGCTCTGTAGCACATCGTGATACCTGATGAACTGGGCTGTTCTGGGCTGAAAAAAGATGTTGTAATGTGCTTTCAGCATGTCTTTGAGCCTCTCATCTTCTCGAACTTGTGGTATCAGTTGTCTAGGAGTTCATGCCTAGCATCAAGAAAATGCTTCCCAGCAGCTGCGCCGCAGTTTGGGGGTTCACAACCTGAGCAGGGGACCCACCACATGTCCTCTGAAACTCCATCCCTGGGTCTTGGGTGGGCAAAAGAAGCGGCTTGGAGAGCTTTCTGCTGACTTTACCTGTGGAAACAGGCAGTGCAAGAGGAGCAATATGTCACTGCAAAGCTCTGCAAAGTAGCAGAATATTATCTAATGTAAATACTATCAGCAGCTCTATGGCTGATCAAGAAGTGTTAGAAAACTCTTCCCACAMTCTATATCAATTTTTCCTTTTCTGGAAAATTTGGGAGTATCTGTACCTGACTCTTACATATCACTCTTATTTTGATGTCATCTTTCACTTCCATTCCATGATTAATTGTGATTCCTTTCCCCTCCCCCACCCCCCAATATATTGTATATCCATGTCATTACCTTCCCAATAGTTCACACCTTATTTCCTTCTGAACTCTTGGATAAATACCATCCAGTATTTATCTTGGTGATTTACTTCACTTTCTCCAGTTGCTCCCTGACTTCCTCCTCAGAGACTACTGTCACTGTTAAGGTCACATTCTGATTTCCTATACACAATGTCTTTGAAATGGAAATATTTCCTCTCATTGTCTTCAATAGTAAAGATCGAAATCAAAAAATGCACTYCTCTGGGCTTTTCCACCCTCCAGATTTGTCCTCCTCTCTCTAATGACCAAACACACTCCACAGTCACACAAGTGTCACTCTTGTACTTGAAGTCCTGAAGCACTTTTTCAGGCCTATTCAGGTGTCTCCAAATCTACTCTGTTCTACCGTTGCTTTTCACCCATTTTATCTACAATTTCCATACCCTCTCCCACTAGTTGTTTTCCATTAGGAAAATATTACTATATCTTCCATCATCTTTTAAAGGAGGATTTTATGTAACTCTAGTTAGCACTAAGTCTACTCCCTTGTCCAAAAAAGATTGCTCTTCTTTTCCTCTATGTTTTWTTCACACACACAAGCCAGATATTGATCCCATCCACGTTTTTGGCATTCAGCTGTAATGCCTAAATTAAGAGGCAAGAAGCTCATGTTCARCCCACTGGATAAGAATTGTCCTCTGAAGGTGGCTGTGTCTCTGTTGATTATAGAGGACACATAGGGAGAGCCGGCTCTCCTCCGAGACGCGCTGAGTGCTTAGCATTCCTGGGCTGAATGCGGGCCAGGTGCCTTGGCCTCGAACCCTCTTTCTGCAGCTTGGTTCTTGTCTCTTGCCAGGTCCATACCAGCAGAGTTCCTCTGAATATAATTTTCTGATGTTCTGCTTGTTAACAGTTGCCCACAAAGCTTTAGAAGGCTCAGATGTGTGTCCAATCTGTTGGTTTTGGTAATGTGATCAGAAGGGACCAAAAAGACTTGTGACTATCTTGAAATACTTTTAGAACTTTGCACAAATCACTAATATTTTGGAACTATAGCCTTCTCTAAGATTTGAGTCATTCCTCCACAAATTTGATTTTTTAAAAACCATGTGATGGATAGCTTTTGCTATATGCTGGGGCGATAGAATTTCCACTAGAGCTTGGCTAGCAAAGAGTGTGGTATAATATGTACTGAATTATTTTAGCAGAAGTATGTTTTTCTCTGTGCCCTTTTTCACATTCTCTCTTGGAACATGAACTCTGTAACATTTGACATTTTAGCTAAACTTTCAAACCCATAATGTTCAAGTGGGTTTGAAATTAGGTGAAAAAAACAGTTTGTTCATCCTGAAAAATCACTGAAATGGATTAATAACAGCTTCCTGTGTTACACTGGGAATCCTAAGAAACAACATATCCGAAAGATAATGAGAAATTTTAGGCAAAGTGACGTACTTCACTCTACTTTGGTTTTGCATCTCATCACAGGGCACTGTCTGGCAAAAGGCAACCTCTCATTCTCATTAAATTTCTCACTGGCATTGCCCATCATTTGTATCGCCCATCAGGAGATCATTACAGAGACCCAGTGGCTATTATTTTCACATTAGCAATGAAATAGTGAGAAAATTGGTGGCACAGAGGTGACACAAAACCTCAAGAGTGTCCGAGAGTTCTTCAGATCCAAATGCCCAGCTGTCGTTCAGCAGTTTCTCTTTGATCTCTGTCCTTGTCTTACCTTTGTCATCATACTGTGAAAGCTGAATTTCTGTAGCAATGCTTGGCAGGTCAGCATGGAAACCCTAGAGCTGCCTCTCCTCCTTTCACATGGCAGCCTGGGTCAGGAAAGCTATCCCTGCAGCAGCAGGAGCTCTCAAGCATGGTCCCACCTCCAGTTCCTACCTAGTGAAATCTCCAGAGTCTGTGGGCACGAACAGAGAGAGACTAGGGGTACCTCTCCCTGGGGATGCTGGTGTGCTCTCACTGCTGGGGAAGAAAGGCATGCAGTCCCTCACCTGTTTGGTGATGGCAAAGGCACGGGGCTCTATTTGCTGGTCACTGGAGAAGATCGCTGCCCACATTTTTAAGTCACATTTTTGTGGAATGTAAGGAAAATCTAGACAGACTGAGAGTTCATTTGCCAGGTGGCTTCCAGCTCTATTTCAAGACTGATAAAACCATGACAAATACAGAGCTATAGAAGCTCTTACACTTGGAAGCATCTGAGCACCTGTGTCCTACTGAGGGCTTATTGGGTTGTTTGCGTTTTCATGTTTCCTAGAAAAATGGGGAACCTTCACTTATGGAGGAATGAGGAGCACACACAGCTGCCTCAGTTCCCTTCCATGGTTCTTGGAGAAGCTGATCTTCCACAAGGATGACACCAATGGGTTTTCTTGAGCTGGGGAGCAACCTTCRCCTCTGGATGGCAGTGTCAGGTCACAGCAGTGTTGTTCATGGACAAAGTRCAGCCAGGTCCCACCACCAGGTCCTAACATTCAGTCAACCCTGTGCCACTTCCTGCCCTGTAAAGCCACTTCTCYGACTGTGAACACTTGTTTTCTACAAGTTTTCCAGACCTATTTTCTGCATTTAATGGCCAGTCAGAGAGAAGGATGCTTAACAGGTTCTTTCCGTTTGGGAAAGTCTTTTCTATGAAATAGGAAGGGTGTCCAGCACCCTTAAAGGCATATATATCATTCGTGAAGATAGGTGAGCCTAAGCACAGTTTGTGGGCAGTAAGGCTAGCCAGCTGTGGGAAATGACTTGGCAGGGCTTTTAGGAGCCAAGAAAAGACCTCCAGAACAAGAGTCCTAGAGCACCATGTGCTGAGATGACATCCCTCTGCAACCCCTTGAAGGCTTGTCCAGTACTTCTGGCACGTGATGATATGGAGACACTTCACAGTTTGAAACGCATCTTCTCAGTATTAACAGCTGGATATTCACACCACCGTTTCTGACGCAGGTTACTGAGTCTTCGTGTTAGAGCTAGTCAGATAGCTCATGGCCACGTGAATGGTATTTCAGCTATGAATTGGGAAAGGGGGAAGGTTGYACCTCATCAGTGTCTCCCTTTATATGAAACAGTAGCTTGATAGGAAGGAAAGATTATGGTAAAACATGAACGTGTTGACTACGGCAGTCCCTGACCGGGAGGGGTTAATCACATTGTCAGGACTCGCAGCTGCAGTGCAAGGCAACACAAGCGAAAGATTTGCAAGCATTTCCTCAAAACAGCATTTTACAAATTAAGATGAATGTAATTTTAAAATGAAAATAATTTTATATTGAAGAGTGGAAATCTTTCACTTGGAGAAAATAATAAAGTGAAATGTTTTTGTTTGCAACAATTGTTTTTCTCTCCGGGCAAGGGAATATGAAATAAAGGGGRAAAAAAAGCTATAAACAGGCAGAGTTTGCCAGTGTTTTCAAATCCGGATTTTGTACCTCTCACATAAACCGCTGATGGACATATTTTGCCTAGCTCTAATTGCTACAGTATCTGCTAATAACTTGTGACTCATGCCTCTAAAACAGTACTTACCTGTTGCATGCAGTCAGCGCTGGGAAAACAGCAGCCTTGATGTTTCTGGCAATTGGGTGTAAGCGAAAAAAAGAAAAAAAAGCTATGGAAATCCAGTGTTTATAACCTGTCTAACCCACCCATCAGCTGCCCTTTCAGCATCCAGCATGGCTTTTGTGTTTTCAGTGTTTTCTCTGCTTACGTACGTTCTTCAGTTCCTGCTCTGGTCTGTTGATGTACTTTGGCTGGCTGATATTTCTCTGGGGTTGCTTTTCCATTGTTACTTATTCAGGGCCAAAAGGCAGAATGCACGAAAGCCACCAGGGTGCCAGTGATATTTTAGGCTCTCGGAGTAATTCTTCTCCACACTGTTAGACGTTCTCTCCCGCTTCACTCATTTCTGCCACTTCTGTGAATTTTTTTTTTTTTTTTTTTGGGGGGGGGGGAGGCTCCGGCTTGGCTTTGCAGCCGGCTGCGTTCGTGTGCGGTGAACTGTGCCCGTGCGCGGCGGAGAGCGCGGCCCGGGCGGGGAGTCGGTGCGCGGCAGCGCTCCACGTGCGGCTGTCGGCAGACGCGGGGGGACCTGTCCCGGCCGGGCTCGCGCTATCCCGGACAGCCGCTACCTGCCAAGCTGCAGTGACACCTTTGGGTTTTTTCCCTTGCGAGTGTTTTGGGTCAAAGCACTGTTCAGACCTAAAACAAGCATTGAGAAGCCAGGCCCTGCCTTGCGGTGGCTGAAATTTTAGCTCCTATTTGTTCTGCTTTCAGCACGCTCTGCAGATGCTCAGGTGTAATGAAGGGGAGTTGCATTTTTGTCTTTCTCCTCTCCCTACTGCTCCTGTAAACTGCTAAACTTAAATGCCTGGCATTTTCCACTGAAAATAATTGGAGCAGGGAAGGAGTCACCAAAATGCAGCCACCCATGCTGCCGCGTGGCCAGGGGATGGGAAGCTCTGCATAGACCCACATCTGCCTGGAGTGAGTGCAAGCTGGAGCAGAGCTGATGAGACGAGAGGGGAGCAGAGCCTGGCCCCAGCCTGGCCACGGGCTATGTCCACATCGTGCTCACRTCCCTTGCTGCAAAGCACTCATCACATTTTACTGCTTCCTGGGGTCCCAGGCTGGCTGAAGAGCTCCTGAGGCTTTCAGAAATATGGAAATTTGGAGAGAAAGGAGAGCAGGAATGTCTTTAGTACCCCAGCATTGCTCTGCTCTGACAGCTTGAGTAGAGGGAAAATGGGATGAGTGGAAACTGTTCGAGGGGCTCAGTGCCAAGGTCTGAATCGAAACAATCTTGAGCCTCATGGGCAGCAGTTTTCAGACTCCAAATCTCCCTGTTACAAAGGGTTGAATCAGTTCCCCACATTTAAATCCCAGAGCTCAGGAGAGCAGTCCTGGTTGTGACTGCACTCACGTTTCTAGGCTGCCCTGCTGCAGTAATGGGCTGAAACACCAAATCTAACTTAAGCTCAAATATTTGGTAGGGATTGACAGTGTTTCTGGAGCCCGTGTTTCTCCTGGCTTTGAACCGGCTTGGTGGCTGTAACCATATCCAGCAGCCAGTCTTAGGGATGTGTGTCATCTATCCAGCACGGGCTTTCTGGCAGCGTGGAAATGCTCAAGCAATCCAGCCCCAGGTCCAGAGGGCCCACCATGTCGTATTACCCTGTCATTTGAACATCACTAACTTCAGGACACCATCAAAATCTCTCCCAKGCCCCAGTGCCAATATTTCATATCACAACACTGAGTGCCAGCCTCTGATGTGGTGGGAAATATGTTTCCTGGCTGGCAAATGAGCGCAACTACCTTGGCTTGGTGTTCTGTGGACCCTACATACTGGGGACTCTGAGATCTCCCTTTTCTTTCTGCTTCTGCCAAGGTTGTTGTGTGTCTTGTCCTCTGCTCCTAGAAGGCTCCCTTGCATGAGGGCCTGTGAGACTCAGCTTGGTCCAGCTCCAGCTGCAGCATCAGAAAAAAAAAATTGCTGATGTGAACCATAAAGAACAAAGACGTCTGACCAAAGCCAGTGGGAAATATTGGAGCCCAGACCACAGGCCTCCCCCTCTCTCCTTGGGACTGAGCGCTCCGCAGAGCTGCTTTCCTGGCTCCTTTCCCCTCCCCCTAAATCCCTAGAATCTGCGGTTTCTCCTCTCCACTGAGAGCCACTTTTATCTTTGTTTTTATAGTATAAATACYTCATCCACATTAAGGCTTTATTGAGCGCATGTTAGGGAAGGAGCRAGCAGGGCCTGTGAACCGGAGTGAACTCAGTGCAGCCTCCACCGCGGGACAGAGATCGTCCATGCAAACCAGGTTGCCGAGTCAAGAGTTTTCTCCAGCAGTCTGAGAGCAGAAGGGTTTAAGAAACCCATTTTCTACAAGAAATTGTGTCCCAAGAGCTCATGCAATACGATGTGTTCCTGTCTGGAGTCATTTAGTATCACAGATGCTTCCCAGCCAGCCACGGTCTGTCCCARCAAAGACAACGACCACGTGTGGGTTGCAGCATACCCTTCAGGTGACGTCTTGATGTGATTACCAACGGCTGCAGTGGCCACGCAGAGGGAACCAAGAGGCTCCGGCAAGGGGGACAGGATTGTCTCGTTCACCAGAAGAGGAGGGATTTTCTGTGGTTTGACTCCTATGGGGCAGCAGAAGAGTGTCTTCTGAGCTGGGCTGGGCTTGGGGTGTCGGAGCTCGGAGATACGATGCTCTCCTCTTTTCCTGCTCTCCACAGTGGTGCTGATCACGACGGGTGCTTTTGCTTGTGCGCTTCCACCAAAAGTGTCAGGCTCCCCAGGCATCTCAATATTTATTTCTGGCTTTTGCCCCTCTGCTTTTCCTGGAGCGGGTGATATATGAACGGTTCCACGTTTCCCTTTAAGCTGCTTCAGTCAGAACATGATTCACACCCTCCGCGTGCAGGACCTGCAAGGTACCCTGGGACTTTCTCCGGGTCATAGGCCCACTTCTGGATTTCCTGGATTGTCTGAATTCCTCTTGYGAAGTTGCTACATTTCTTAAATTCTATTTTTGGATTAATGAACATTTGGTAACAATACGAAGCCTGTTTGCAGCCAGTGGGGTGACCCTCTTAATGCAGTCCCCATGCCTCCTCTTCCCCGCGGGCCAAGCTCCTCCCCAGGACAGCCCTGGAGCCTTTCCCGAGTTTAGCCCAGGAACAAAATCAGCTCCAGCTCTGCCACAGCACATTTTCTCCGTCCGCAGGCACTTTCTGTTTTCTCCACCTGCCACAGAGGGAAAAAGAAGGGAGGGAAAGCAGATGGAGAGAGAGCTGCAGAGGTGAAGTGTGGGAAAGGCAGCAAGAAAGAGGAAATATGAGCACAGCGTCCAGAAGCCCTTCCTGGCACAGAGAGGTGTCAGACTGAGCAATCGCCTTCCCGGGAATGGGGAACAGCCCCGTGTCTTCAGGGGAGAAAAGGCAGATTCAGATTAGCGCCGACTAAAGCCCGCCGAGCCCGGCACTGGCTGYGAGCAGGCGGACGGGGATGAACGGCCTCTTGTTCCCCTGCGCAGAATAAAGGGGGATCCGTGTGTTTCGGCTCGTACCGTTAGTTTTCCCACGGTGCGGAGCCAGAGCCTTGTTCTCGCCGTCCCCGAGCTACCTGGCCCCATGGTTTCTCACGAGCCCGCGGGGCCGCGCGAGCCCGGGGCTGCACCGCGCCGGCTTCCCGGGGAAGCTGCAGTCCCCGGGGGCCCTTCGCAAACACGATTACCGCTGCGTCTGCAGCCGGCGGTGATTTCTGTCCTGCGTGCCAAAGGGCTGGGAAATCGGTAACACAGGCTGAGTTATCTGCGCTTTCCCCCGGAGCCCCCCGGGGCGGCGAGCTCCTCCGCCCCGGGCTGGGAGCGCRGCGGCTCCTGCGGTTCCCGCGCGGATCCCCTCCGTCTGCGTCTGTGCTGAGGCTGCATTTTCAGCCACCGCAGGGTCCCCGCCAGCTGACACTGTGCAGGAAGAGTAGCTAGCGGTTTGATGCAAAACAGGGGAGGAAAAAAAAGTCCCCGGTGACTTTTTGCCAATTTCATCCCCAAATAATTTTGCAGAGGGAATTTTTGTATAATTGGATTAAGTGTGGGGAATTCATCCTTGTTGACAGATTGCACAGGCACCGGACCAAAATCATGTGGGGATTTTCGCTTCATTTTCTCCCTTTCTTTTGTTGCAWAAAATATGCAAATCATAATTCAGGTTTTTGGCCAAAACAGATTTATAAAACCCTGATGCAGAGGATGGATTGTTCCCYGTTAGTCCCACAAAAGCCTCTGAAAACCCTTTTTCCTCTAGTTTCACTTTATGGGTGTGAGTAACTTCTAAATGGCTTTTTTCTGAAAGGGTAACATTTTTTAACAGCAGCCCATGTTTAAGGTAACATAAGCCACAGAAGATTCCAGTGATATATACACTCAAAAAAGGAAGAGCTATTAAAGAGATAAGATACTTGGAGAACATATTCTCTGCAGAGCTAAACAGCGGAGAAGGGAGATAACTTCAGAGCCCTGGTAAAACCGCCAAACATTATGTGAATAAAACTGTTAGAAGAATCAATTTTCCTCCCTGCAGAGGTTCTGTTTCCCCGMGCGCGACGTTCGCGCGCCGGCCGCCTTCGCGCAGTGCTGCACCCGCCTGCCCAGCACCCGGCCCCGCGCGCCCCGGGGACGGCTGTTCACAGAGCGTCGTGGGCCGCGTCCAGCCCTCCTGCATCAGCCCCCAATCTCATGATGCGGTTACCGGGGTTATTTTAGCAGGGAAAGGCACCGGTAAACAGGATTTAGACCCCCCAGCCCGCGCCCAGCCGCGCTCCCGCGTGTCCCGCCGGTGGGATCGCCCCGCAGGCTGCTCCGCCTGCTTCCCTGGCGGAGGAGGGCCGAGGGGGGGCCGCCTTCGCCGGGTTCCCGCGCGCGCGCGGCGTCCTCCCAGGCTGACCCCATGTATTATGGATGCGCTAAAATCTCCCTGYTCTGAATGGGACCTGCATTATTCATGGCTCTGCTTATGGTTTGTCTTTAAAAGCCCTGCAGCCTTTTAATGAAATGCTCCGATTTTAACATCAGCTAACACCAGATATTTTTGTTTAAATCTTTTAAAAGTAACCTCTGTGGATTTTTCTCCTCCTTCTCCCACGTTCTCCCTAAGTCTTTGAAGGCTCAAGGCCGCTCGGAAGAAGGGGCGGTAGCGACGGAGGGGAGAGAGGAGGGCGGGCGAAGCGGCGTGAGCGTTTCGGGGGAGACCGGAGCTCGCGCAGGAGCCCCASGCCCCGGCCGCCCCGGGGCAGGGTTTGGGCTCGCCCCAGGGCGTTCGCGCTGCTCCCCTGGAGCGCGGCCCGCGGCGAGGCACGGCGGCCGGGAGCGCCGAGTGCTCCTGCCGTCGGCCCGTTTGCAGGCGAGAAGTGGTGGCTGGGACATGCTGCAGGTCCCTGTGGCCCCGGCAGCAGCCTCGGCCGGGGCAGCGGGCGGCTGAGAGCCTCCCCCGGTCGGGGCTCAGCACCTTGGCGTTGCTTGGGGAAAAAACCAACCTCCTGCCGCCGAGGACGCGGTGAAATCAGAGATGGAGCCGAAGCGGCTCCGAGCAGCCGGAGCTTGGAGGCTCGGAGCGGAGCCGGGGGCTCGGCTCGCTCCCGCCACCCTGCGTTTGGCCCAGCGACTCAAACGGGGGTCCCGGTCCCGTGCAGACCTCCGCGGCGGTGCTCCCCGCGGCGTGGGAGCTCCTTCAGCCCCAGCCCCGAGCCCGGGGCCGCGCGCGCTGCTGGTGGCGGCTCCCCGGGCACCGACCGCGTCCCGCGTCCCGCCGCAGCCCCGGCGCTGGCAGGAGAGAGCGAGCGGGAAGAGAAATCTGTGACAGCGCGAGCCTCTCTGCACGCAATACCAGGGATTCTTTCTATTTTGCAAGTCCCCATGAGTTTATAAGCACGTTAAATGCGGTTATTATTGTTTAGTATGGTTTTGTACTAATTCCTGATTACCGCTGAGACCTGGGTAATAGAAAGGTTTGAATAAAGCAAGAGATTTGAGGAATTTCCCTCCCCCCCCAACATGTTAAAATGTGATTAAACTCGAAGCTCCGGTCTCCTGGCTGCGATAACGTCCCACTATCCCAGGCTGCTTCCCAGAGCTATTTCTGGGAAAAAGCCTTCCCCAGGCCGCTGCGGCGCTGCCGGGCTGCAGCGACGGGAGAAAAACGTTTTCGAGGCATTTGAGGGTTTCCGCAGGCGGAGGCCGGCGGCGCAGGGCACGGCCCCGTCGCGGGCGCCGAGGGAAGGAGGCTGCCAGGGCCCGCGGGAAGTGCCGGCCGCGGCCCTGGACCCCCGGCCACACCGCGCCGCGCCGCCGGCCAGCGGGTCCCCGCTCGCTCCCATAATATCACATTTCCAGGGYGGCGCTGCCCGCGGACCTGCCATTCATGCTCGATCGGAGCGCCGCTGTTGCCTGCAAAGAGCGCGGGTATAAGTGATGTCTTAATTCATTGCACACTCGTAAATAAAAGAGGGAGAAAGAAAAGGAATGGCTCAAGGTCAACACTCATCGCTGAGTGGGATTTCTTCAATGGATTGTCTAAAACAGGCTGGAAAAAATAAATAAAAGCAAACTAATGGACGTGCTGTYTTGAAGTAATAGGAGGGTGAAGATGAGGAGAAGCAGAGCTTGACTGCCAGCAAATTATGAGAATAAGACCCTTGCAAAAAACATTCTAGATTTGTATTTTAATAGTTGACCTGAATGCTTAAAAAAAAAAATTTTTTTTGCTGACCTGGTCGTCGCCATTTCTGCCCAGCTAAAGCTAGGAGGATCGTTCAAAAATTATTCGACAAATGGAAACTCGCACACCATGCTGGAGCTGATCCAAATTTGCTTGAAGCCAGAAGAAAGACTTTCAGCGGCCTCCTTGACCGTTGGATCAGGCCCCCTGAAAGCACATGGGAGCCTTTTATTTTGCTTTGTTTTCTAAAGTATTCCTATGAGTGCTTTGGGGGCTTTTGTTAACTGGAATTTTTGACACGATATGAACATTGTAAATTGCTGGTGCAAGTACATTTGATCAGAAAGGATCTCCAGAACTATTCAGACAATCCCAAATTGCTACCATTTCCCACTTATTTGTTAAAAAAAAAAAAAAAAAAGTGCTCTCTTTAGTGGACAAAATAATAGCAGGACACTTAGGTGACCAGGCCACAGAGGGCAAATAGTCGCAGACATCATTAAAGGGGTTGATTTGCAAGCACGTTGTAATACAGCCACGTAAAGCAGCAGAACAATTCCAAGCAATGAAATAATAACTAAGAAGCCCCAACTGTGTTTGTAGATACTTCGTATGTGAAGACAGGGCTATATTCATTGAGTATTCATAYAGACCATGCTCTCCTCCTTACGAATACAACACTACACTTGCTGGCAGAAATTTATGCTGTGTTTTAATAAGATTTAATTATTACTTAATTTCTTTTAAATAAGGAGTTGAACAAAAGAAAAAGCTAAATAAATGGCAAAATATTGCMAGGGTGGGGTGGAATTATTCCAGGTGAAATAATAAATCCACAGGAGACCATACTCCAAAAGGCTAACTGAAACCAGGGTGTTATTTGATCGAGTTGGATTATCCGTGTTCAAAGTGATGAACCTATTTTTTCCAGATGTGAACGGAGCAGACCTGGCGGGAAGTGGAAACTATCAAATGTCCGAGAGGCGTCCTTAGGCGATTGCCTCACGGCCTAGCAGGTGAAGGAGCCTTGAGAGCCTCTTGYATTTTTTTCAGCTAGATATCCTGAACTGTGTCCCTTTTTTTGCTGCTTTGGTTGGTTGTTTTCAGCCAGACAGAGAGATCACAGGTAACAAATGCACATTTCATTCGGGATGCCGTGTCATAAACAGCGTCAAAAATAATTCCCAGAGTACGTGTGTGACAAACACTGAGCGTTCGCTGGGCGTTTGTATTCTGATGTGACATGGTGGAGGAAAAGGAGTGCCTGGAGAGAAGCAAGAACCAAATAGCTAGGAGACACAGMTAATGCTATTGCCACATTTTTGTCCAAAACATGGCTTTCTGGTCAAAAAAAAAAAAAAATACTGCTGAAAAAAAGATGAGTTAAAACGTAGGCGGATGCCTTGGAGGATATTTCATGAACACRGTGATTACAATTGTGCTGACAGCTTCCTGGACTGCAGAGCTACTGAAGCTGATAACACTTTTAGTTACAGGGCATGAGAAATGCTCTGATATTCATAGGGATTTTTGACCATTGAGTATCAGGGAAAGCAAGTGTTTAAATGTCCTGCAACAGCAGGATGAGCCAGGGACCAAAATGCTGAGGGGGGAGAGGTAAACACGTGCTAGGCAGCGGCAAGTGAAGCCACGCAGCACCGCTCCCGTGCGCGCTACCGAGACCTCCGTACGGCTGCCGCAGTTCGAAGACGAGGAAAAGACAGACTGAAGCGGTCTTTTATCCRAGATCGCGTAGCAAGCGCTAAGCTCCGACAACGTGACCACGCAGGTGGGTTTGTGCGCGTGGGTGGTGTCCGTGTCTCGGAGGGCGGAGGATGGACATGCCTCACCCGACAAGCAACTGTTTCCCACTTTGGGTTGTCAGTGTTCATGGAACAGACTTGCTTACTACGTTCTGGTAAAAAAAAGGATAATAAAAACCTAAACTTTCTCTGAAGACAAAAAATAACTGGTTTTTCCTTTGGTGCTCGTCCCTGCCCTGTCGCTGCCTTCGCTCCGGAACGCCGCTGTTTCCACCGCGGCTGTGCACGGCCCCCGGCCCCTCGCTCGCTCCCGGAGRGCTGCCCCACCGCTGCCCCACCGCTGCCTGGAGCGGCAGGTCCGAGGGCCCAATCTGAGACAACCGAAATTTTGACTGTGCTAGGCCTTTTACGTAACGTTTTACACGCTCAGAGCACAGCTCCCGATGGCATCCTTGGCAGCCGCGAACGCTGGTCGTCTCTGAAATCAGCTCCCGCAACCTCAGATTTGACTTCCAGGGACCAAGGCAAAGGTGGGGCGTTGCGAGCGCCCACGACAGCCTGGCTGGAGGGACCAGCCGGCGCCTCCGGCCCCTTCCGCTCCCTTCACCCCGGCCTGCCCCCTCCTCCTGCGTCACGATCTCCGTCCCCGTCCGGATGGGGCATTTTAACGGCAGAGGTAGAGCAGATCTCTGTGGGAGAAGAGCAAGTTGTGCTTGTCCAAGGCTGAATGAGGCCACGTTTTCAGGCAGAAGGAAGCAAGGGCATGTTCTAGACACAAAGACCCCTCCCGGTTTTGAAGCCTCACTGCAAAGAGACCTGATGAAGAACGAGAACTTCTTAAAGAAACATTACAGAATTTAGCACATTTTTTCCACAGGATTCATTCTCAGGRATGGATTAACCATTTTGGCTGGAGCTTCCCTGAACAATTTAGCTTGAGGCAGACACTGACATGGAAAATTTCATCTCAAACAATTAAAGTCTGGCAGAGCTGTAAGCAACTGAAAACAAGGTCTTGTAATGTGTGGAATGGGGTAAGCTGAGTAACAAGCATTGCACCCAGGGCCCCATTTACTAATCTATTTCTGTAATTATTTTGGTAATCACAGAACACTTTTAATACTGTAAGCATAATTAATGCATTATTAAGAGCTGATGTGCAGGCCATAAACCTCCACGTGTCATAAGCAGAATAATCTGCATTTGCACACATCTTTTCATCTGAAGATCTTAAAGCACTTTCCTGAAGCAGACATCATTAACCCCAGGTTACACACGGTGAAACTGAGACTCAGCGAATGTAAAGCCAATTGCCTCTTTCACTGCTAATGTCCTCGTCTGGCGGATCACTCAGACCGGGCGTCGTGCACCAGAATACACAATCGGCAGGTTAGTAGGGATCCTCCGTGTGCTCAACCGACACAGGAAAAAAAAATGCCAAATTCCCCTCGATGGAAATTTACCTTTTGTGCTGGGTTTGYGGTTATCCAAGCCATCAAAGAATAACTATTGTTATTTATTGCCCTGACCAAAGTTCTCGGAACAGAGGTAAAAGGATAGCACTTGCAGTCTCTGGAGAAGAGCAGAGCTACCACGTGTGCAGAAAGATGGCAGGAACCCRCGCAGCCAGACAGCGCGCTGCTGCACCGGCCTCCTGCCGAGGATGGGATCTGGGGAGATGGAGAGTCAGAGCAGGCTTGGGGGTGGAACTGCTTGATCCTCATGGGCAGGTGGGCACAGTAATCCATGAGTCCCCATGATCACCACTTTGGCAGGAATTCCAGAGCTGAGAATAAAATTCRTTGATTTATTCTCCTTGCTTCATTTTTGCTCAGCCTTCCCAGCTGTAGAACAGTTCACTGGACCTCTTCTCTTCCATTTCCCTGAGGGGCAGGAGCAGCAATGGAACAGAGATGTTTCCTGGCCCTCCTGGCTCTGGTAGGTCTCCAGAAGTGGAAGTTCCCAGCACCATAGCGGAGGTGTCCTCGCACGCCAGCCTTGCGCAGCATTTCCACCCCGAGTGGCCTGGGTGTCTGCACGCCAAGGGCACTGGGATAACCAGTTAGCTTCTCTTCAGAGTTTGGGCTACGCTCAGCTGGTGCTTGGTGTTCACTTTTCTCCTTCCCAGGTTCCAGATCCATCGCCAATGGATAACAGAGGATGAAATGAATTCACTTCTGTTTATGCAGGTGCTAGTTTGAAGAGAAACGTTATTGCTTGTAAGATGTCTTGCAATTCATTTCCTGAAAGATCAGCATACCAATACAATGTAGCAAAACGTCAGCCCTGGATGTGCTGGCACTGATGTCCAGCTAAACGGCTACGAGCCTGATGGTATCCTGTTCTCAGCACATCGCCCCTCCTAATCCTGCTCCCCGAAGGGCATATCGCAGCTGCAGCTCGCAYGGCCAGCCAGCCTGCTGGCGCCAAGCAAGATGCTCCCTCTTAAAAAACACTGCTGGAAAGGAGAACARTTTTCCTTCCTGAGTAACGTTTTACCTCTTCCAGACTAGAAGACAAGCAAGACCTTCTAAAGGCTTTTCATAAACAGAACAGAACAAAACAGAAACCTTCAAGAGCTTTAAACATGCCTGTTATGACGCTCRGCTAGACCACAGATGGTTCAGCTTTCCAGTGAACTCTGATTTCAGGTTATTCCAAAGAATATTTGTCTAAAGAGGAGGAATTAGAGCAGAGGGGAGCTTGCCTGGTGCTGAGGGGACCTGCTTCATCCTGGCAGCAGGCAGCACCCAAGGAGCTTGTGCCTGCTTTTTGCATACTGCACTGCAAGCTATTTCAGGGTCTAGTTGTCTTCCTCAATCTGTCTGGTTTTGATCAGGCTTTCCATTCCGGAGCTGAAAGACTTTCCCTGATGACAGTTTCGTCAAAACGATTACATTTCGACACAAATCCTCAGTTTTGACAGCTCAACATTTTCTGACAAAAACCAAAACAAAACAACGTTCTCTTGGAAATTTCTCAACCAGCTGTAGCATAATGTTGATGAGATTGTACATATTTGGGTGAGAGAAGGAATGGGAAACAACCGTAAGCTCTCCTAGTTTGGTTCCTGATTGTATTTCAAAACGTCTGACAGACCTGACAAACTCTGCTCCATTGCAAACGAGTCGATCTGGGTGAAATACAGCTGCTGTCCATCAAGTTAACACTACAAGAGAACAGCTTTGGACAGGAGGCAAAGAAAATCACAGTCGCAAGAAAGCAGGGAGGAATATGTTGATTCTTTTCACTGGAGTTTGTCCAGAACATTTGCCAGAGGAAAAGTGGCAGGAGGGTTCAGTCATTCAAATAGGCAAGGAGCTGCCGACCACAACAGCATATCTCCAGCAGCTTCCCCATCACCAATGCAAACATTACGTTTAATATTAATTGGCCAAGAGATGTTATCTATTTGAACCCATCTTTGCTTTTCATATATTTTTTACATAACTGCAACCTGCTCACCTTCAGTTTTAAGGTCCTTCAACACTCTGCTTTTTCTACATTTCCTACATTCACATTTCCTACAGTCAGTTGCCTCTTCTGCTCTGTTCTTTCTCATTAGCTCTTTATCTCCTCTTCTCACACCTTCTCTGCACTCTCCATCTGGAAAGACAGAGTTGACCAAAAAAAAAAAAAACTGCTCATGTTTTAGAAATAGCAGTAGGTTTTGTTTCATAAAGAGAAAGAAATTTTAAAACTGAGTTTTCAAAAAGTTCTTTTGATAAAGAAAGGTAAGGTAGTATTGATAAAAAGCAAAACTCTCATTAGATTTATTGTTTTTAATAAACCCCAAAATATTTGTCAAAGCTGCATGCTTACCTAAAAAAGCCTTCAGGATGAAATTAAGAGCACTGGAMCAGGTTGCCCAGAGAGGTTGTACAGYCTCCTTCTCTGGAGATATTCAAAACCCACCTGGATGCAACCCTGTCTAACATACTCTAGGTAACCCTGCTTGAGCAGGCAGGTTGGACTAGATGATCTCCAAAAGTCCCTTCTAACCTTACCCATTCTGTGATTCTGTAAGAGAAAGCACCTCTTCAGAAATTGCTTCAGAAGTGCTTTTTATTAAGAGAAAGGCTTTGCTTGATGTGCTGGCAAGGCCRGGCTGGGTTTAGCCTGGCAAGACCCAGAGGCTCACAGGTGCARCAGATGAAAGCTTCTCAGCCGCAGAAAATGCCGTTCCCTTTAATAATGCTACCCACAGCCTCTGAAGGTTTGTGGGAAACCACCTACACCTTGGCACATGGGGGATGGAAAGAGAAATACTCGCTCAGCAATGCCATAAGGTAGGCAGACGTTGTACCGGCTGGTATGCAAGGCTTTCCGGGGTAAGGCCAGCGAGTTATTCTGCTCTCCTAAGCAATGGTTAGACCACATCTAAAGCAGCCTGTCACAGTGAACCCACAGTGAGCCCTCGCGTGGGCACCTTCCTTTAAAAAACACACCTGAGCAAATTGGAAAAATTGAGAGAAAAGTAACGTGAGGAAACTGGAAAATTTGGAAGGACTTGGACAACTGCTCTACCCTTCCGTCTCTTCTTATTTCCTCCTATGAGCCTTTATTGGCTTTTATTATAAGTGACAAGACCCTTGAGGGTAAGGGCTGATTCTTCTTGTGTTTACCCCTGTGTTAGGAGGAACTGCTCGGGAACGGCCAGAGCTATGGCAGTATACAGAGGGGAAGCGTTACACCAACCCACACCTGCAGCACCTACCAAACACACCAGATAAAGCAACAAACCCAGGGCTCTGAGACAGGGGGTCCTGACAAACCACGGGAAGTCGAGTCTCCATAACCTTCTCAGCAAAACGACCTGGACTGATGGCTTTCAYGAATGCCCGAGGCCAGCGCAATGTGTAGTTGGGTTTCATCTGCCACATTGAAATTTAGGGACAATCTGTTAGCTCACGCCCTCCCAGGAAGATGCTGTCTGGTGAGGCGCAGAAATGCCGCAAGGACTCTGCCAGTCACGGAAAGTCGTGACTGTGGTTGACTGTCCTTCCTGGGCCTGTGTTTGGCTGGAGATACGCCAGGGTAAGGCCATACTGCCTGCTGGGAGCTAGTTAGAAGGGGTAAGCTGGCTGGCCTGTGGAGATCATGGTACTGAGAAATACTCAGACATTAATTGTAGCAGCAAAAAGAAACATGAAAATGTAGGAGAAGACAGTGGCTGCCTTTGGGGGAAAGTTTTATTCCCACTTCCAGWAAAAGAAGGCTGGAAAAAATGCTAAGGCAGAACAAATGCATGTGTATGGTGTGAGATTTTTGCACTTCTCTCTGAAAGGCCCCTTGACCGTGGAGTGGCAGGGTGAGGTCCCAGCACGTCTGCCGAAGGGTGGGATGGGTGACTGTCCCGGAGGAGGGCTCAAGCCGGGCTGGCTGGGTGCCACGGCTCCTCCATGCACTCGCCACGGATTCCCTCCTGTGGCCACAGCACAGCTGGGTCGTTAGGGCTCGGGCCACCCAGAGCAGAAAACGGCCACCTGGCCTTAACGAGACAGGTAATTACAGGGGAGGAGAAGGGGCTGCATCTTCTCTCTCTCTTCCGTAACGCTTATAAGGATGAACTGCAATGAAAGCTGTTGGCATGCTAATACTGCACCGTTCACCATGCCAGCCCCTGGCAGCAGACGGGCTCACTGCCCCCTCTCCAAGGAGCTCCCTCCGGCTTGGGGAGCCGGCTTGTCCCTCAGCACCGAGGGAGAGGTCAGGCTGCCCTGCCAGGGCCAGCCTCGCCACGGTGCCAGCTGGGCTTGCGTCCCGCGCTCCTGGGAGCCGTCGGCAGCTCTGCCCTCTCTCCCGTTCAAAAAGCGATACCTGCAGTGTGAGGCAGACTGTGGTTTCGTGTCTCCCAGCATGYCAAACCCTGTCTCTGCGCCTGCTGGATTGGGTGGCCGTGGAGCTGCAGCACCCGCGCCCGGCAGAAAGCCCCGCTTTGTTTCCTCTGCAAACCCGATTTCCCCCCGTGCCCATCAAGTTTCTCTACTGATAGCACTGAAACTCCAGTGCTTTTAGTGCTTTTTAGTGTTACCTGGGATGTGTAGCTCCTTGGCACCAGAGAACTGKAGCAGGAGGGAAAATGCTTGATGTTAATTGAGGGAGATGTCTTTGAGATATGAGGATTTGGAAAATAAGACCTAAAACATGGCTGTGCTGGCTATTAGAGAGACTGCTAAGATATGGAGAGAGGGATAAATGCTTTCTCTTTCTGAAAAAGTCATCTTGGTTTCACTGAATAATCCCAAATTGCAAAACAGCTGAGTGTTAAAATGCTGCAATAATCCATTCATTAAGGCTCATTGAGGACCAGTGCCTCTGGGTATTTTAAATGGAAGGTGGAATGGGTGGTTCGGGAGATAATTGCTGCACATGCTTGAACCCCTTAGGAAGTGGCAGACTCTCCAATTTTTGTAAATCCCTTCAGGTGCACAGACAGCTGCCCAAGAAGAGGGCTGAGGGTTGCCCTGCCTGTGGTCTGGCGCACAGCTCTGTGCACAGCGCGGAGTCGCTCTGTGCAAAAATTTTGCTTGGCTTTGTGTGAGCCCTCAATGCAGGGTATCAAAGGCTGCCCAAAGAATTGCAGAGTTGGGAAAGGGGAGCCAGAACAGTGCCTGAAGATGTGTTTCTGGCATCAGTTGTAGAAACAAAGAGCAGTCCTGAGGCTGGGAAGAATGCAGAGCTCCTAGGATATCCCCTGGGCTGGGAGGTTTAATGAAGAGGAATGATGCAAGCCAGAACCGATTTTCTTTTCATGGGTGCAGTGCTGAAATCAGCCCTTTTTGCAGTTCCCAACAGAAAGAATGTTCCTGGGATTTTCCATCCGAGGTCCCTGCAGTGCCAGTCACTCAGCTCCCTCTGTGGTGCTGGGTGCCAAGTTTCCCAGATCCCTCTCCGAGGAGCAGCTGAGGCAGTAAAGTTCCTCCAGAGCCCTGGGCCATGAACATCCAAGTTTCTCACTTGCTCTGCAAGGCACAGAGTCAACAAGCAAGCAGGATGCTGAAATGCAGGTGGGAGTCTACTGGCAGAAGCTTGGCAAAACCAAAATATTTTAATGAAATATTTCAGTTTTGAGGAACTGGCATTTTCTATCAAAGCTTCCCCCGCTCCAGTCCCATGGTACCTTTTGGAGAGGTCGAGCTCCAGAGCGTGGAGGCCTCCAGGACCCCAGCTGTCCTGGCCTGCTCTGCGAGTGCCAGGGCGGGATAAGCACTGGGATCCCTGTGGCTGTTCCAGGCGGCCCCAGTCTCTAGCCCGTGTCAGGAATGTGTGACCAACAGATTTTAAACTGTCCGGGAATTGAGCTTCTGACAAAAGCCTCTGTCTGCTCCCAGAATTATACCCAAATAGTTTGATTTTCCAAGTCCTTTAAACTGTGATATTCTAATAACACTTCCAGGGGAGAATTTCATATACACAAAAGATACTGACGGGCCCAATTGCCCCTTACCGCTTGCAAGTAATTCTTTTAGCAAAGGATTTTTCCTTTTTTCTGAGCAGCATTTAGAGAATTGTTTGTCCTGCGGTGCTAAGACACCAGCCGACAGCAATAGCRTACAATCAGCCAGAAGAAGCGAACCTGATTGCAAAGGCAACACAAAACCGGCCATCAGGGCTGAAACGCGCCTCCTCTCCTCCCTCCCCAAAGCCCCCCACAAAGCAGCGGAACAAAGAGCGAAAACAAAAGAAGATTTCTTTAAAAAGCTGCTTCTATTTTCAATAGCATTGTTCACTGGGGATGAAGCTCAGCTATTTCCCCTGGGGTTTACCCTGGCCTAAAAACAGGCACATCGTCTTTTACCATAACTGGGTAAGCCTGCGGTGCTCCGCGGCGTATCGCAGTCCCGAGAAGGTGAGACCAGAGGYGGAATCAGGAGGCCGTTTCCAAAGCGCACGGGCTGTCTCTCGCCCAGCACGGTCCCACCGCGTTTCCCGCCCCGAAGGTGTCCCGGAGCGGCGGGAACGGGGAGCGGAGCCGGTACCCGGCTCGGCCGGGCCGTGACGGACCGGGCCAGGCTGCACGCGCTTGCTTACGCGCGGATGTGAAGGCCGCTGGAAGGGTTAGGAGGCAATTTCGGTCTGCCGCTGGACGTCGGCCCCAGGAGCTGCAAAGCCTCGTGCGGAAACGGGCAACGCGGGACRCGAGCCCGTGAGACCACTGTGCTCRGGGGTGGTCCCCCGYTCACCTCCGCTCTGCTCTTTCCAACCTCTCCAGCAAGGAGGAGGGGGAAACCCTATCAAACTACCCTTGAACACATCCCTCCCCGACGCCTCCGACCTTGCGCTGGGTCGGCGCCCCCCGCGGCACGGAGCGCCGGCAGGAGCGGTGCGGCCGTTCGCTCCCGTTCGGCTGCTCTGCGGCTTTCGTGAGCGGGCACGGGTGGCAGGAAAGGATTTCCACTTTTAAGGAAGTCGATAAGACCCTGGGGGCTTGCCATTAAAAGGGAGATGAGGAAAGGAGGGGGRAAAAARGAAAACTCCTGTCATCTCATCTCTCCTTTTTTTTTCTCTCTCTCTCCTTTTTCCCCCAGGTCAGAGCTTTCTAATCGGCCTGAGCTCTGCGGGCGCCTCGGCCCCCTCCCAGGCCCCCGGCCCGCGGTCCCCACGCGCGGGGCCGTGCTGGACGCGCAGCGGGGCCGGCGGTGCCCGGGCACCTCGGCTCGCCGCGCCGCCGCTCCTCTCCTTTCATCCCCACCTCGCTCCCGCCGGAGACATTTATTTCTGCAAAGATATGACAGAAAAGGTGGAATAAATAATTGCAAAGATCTGAAAAACATTTTTGCGGTGGGAAATACATTTGGGGAAAGAGTGAAAAAATAAATAGGAAGGAAAGGTTTTGAACTGATGAAGAAAACAGGGTCTCGTCAGAGTATCCCAGAGAGACCCCCTTCCCCATTAATGGAGAAAGCAAATTGGAGGCTAATTGCTGGATTTGTAGAGGGTTTTTTTACGATATATGAAACAGGATCTGTGTTATGATTCATGTGTTCTGTGGAATAAGCGAGTAACTTAAAGAGACAAGCTGCTTTAGCAATCATGCATTATTGGGATTATTAATGATGATAATTTCTTCGGCGGTTCATTACCATGGCACCAGAAGTGTGCTGAGGGGTGGGTGGGAGGAAGGTGGACCAGCTTTACTTTTTCTTTCCTGGGGAAATAGGTTCCACGTCCCACGACCAAGGAAAAGAGGGAACAAACGCAAACGCAGCCGGAGGCACGCTGCGGTGCCTGGCGGCTCTCCGCTCCTCCTGGCCCTCAGCCCAGGTTCTCCTGGAGCCTTTCACCCCAGTGCATTTTTGCTGTCCTGCAGGTCCAGGATCGCATAAATACAGGTGGGGCAGTAGGATACTCAAGGGCTAATTCTGACATTCATTGCCCAAAGTTGACCAGATCTCTTCACTACCCTGCACAGCCATACTCTTTCCGAGAAGCTGGGCTAATTGTATCCTCTTGCTCCTCATGGAAGGGTGCTTTGAGGCTTACATGATATTTGGCAAGTGCTCCGCGATCTGCAGCTGGAAGCACCACAGGAGACCTGTTCCCTCCCATGGTGGGAATGAACTGCAGGCATGGGGCGAGTTCTGTGAGGGGAAGAGGCCTTGGCTGGGTGAACCAATGTGAGATGGGATTTCTTCCTTTGTCATCATTCCTCGCTTCCTGCCATGCCTACGGCAGGAAGCGGTCTCCATAGGAACGGCTGATGGAAAGGAAAGGGGATACGGCAGCACCGAGGGGAGCTGTGAGGCAACTTGGGGAGGATGCATCTTAGCATATTTGTTGCTCTTGCTGTTTGAAGAGAGAAAGAGAGAGGAATTAAAAGAAGATCAAGGGTAGAAAGAGATGAAAAAAGGAAAGGTGGATTCCACCTGCCTGATGGCTGAGCGTATTTTAGYTTTGGAGGCTGCTTTTTACCTGGTGACATCTCTCACATAAATAGTTTGTGAGAAGCAGCCCTCGGGCGCCTGCGGCTCTCTCTGTGGCTATTGTTTGAGCATCATGCTCGCACATGATCGTCTGCAAGGCCTAGTGGCAGGCTGATCGTCTTCACAGGGGAGGCATTTCAGAGCCTGCGTTTTGCATGCTCACCTCTCCACATTTTTCAGCTCAGAAACCACTTCTGGCTCCGTTGCTGAGCWAATTCCAAGGCTGTGGAAAGTGAGCCCAAAAAAGTGAGGTAAGTATCAGTTGGTGGGTGTCCTGCAGACTGCCCCACAAAAGGCTGCTGGAGCAATTCATGCCTGAGAGCTGCTCCCATTAGGTGTGCAGCTGCAACCCTGCTGTGCCTGCGGCTCCTCGCCGCTGGGGCTGGCTGGCAGCCCCGCAGCAGCCGCATGGTGCCGGGGCTCACGGTCCTGCACAGCCCCGGCACTCGGTAGCAGCGCTCGTGGCGTGGAGGACAGCGCAGCTCGGCCGCTGCAGCTCGCCTGCTCGCGGTGGGGACAGTCAGGGCACAGGTGTCTGCTGCAGGCCAGGCTGCCGTAGCCCCAGCCAGTAGCGYGCCAGCAACCCTTCTGCAGCCACATCAGATGCAGACTCTGGAGTGTAGTTGTGTTAAATAGTAATGGGAAAATATTTTATACATCAACAATAATGTGTTGGCAAGAGCCTTCAAATGCACTTGTTAAGCTTATCTCCATGTGGGAAGCTGGATGCGATTGGCCTTTGGACTCGGAGGCTATTTGTTCGCTGTACCAGGCCTACCGCAACGATTTTACAGCCCACTGTTAGGTCCTGCTGCACAAGAAAAAAAAAGAAAAAGAAAAAAAAGGAAAGAGGAATAAAACCCCATGTTGTCTGCTACACCTACCAAACAGTTTCTATTCTTAAAATAACTGCATATATGTTAAATGATGACTAATAAGCGTGCACATATTTAGAGAAAGATTAACAGCAATGTAATCAATGCAGGTCTATTATGACTAATTATGTATGTGTATCTATTACATACATCCTAATCTTCTATAAATATGGTTTTTATAATCACTTCGTTAGCAGGTATCTAAAGTAATGCAAAGAATTTGCAACACAAGTTAGATCCTGGCTCAGTTCCAGCTCAGGTAATTACAGCCTGGCCTCACTCAATCCCCCTGCAGTTTCCATTGGGAATATATTTATTTTTAACTTCCTATCCTAAAATGTCTAATAGCATCACTGATAACCATGTGTCGTGTTGCACCCCAAAGGGCACTTTCGCATCTCAGCAGAGGATGGAGTGAGCGATCTCTCTAGAGTAAAGCTCAGAACATGTTGTGTATGTTTAGTCCATCAAAAATTGAGATTAGGTTATTATTAGTCCCCACAGTATATCAGTAACAGCTTTTTAGTCTGGGGAAAAAGACACAGTTAAATAATGAGAAGGATCTGAGAAGCTCATTGGATTAAATCTATCAATCTGTCTGTCTAGACTCATACACCACACTCATCACTACACTCCACTAGCTCTGCTTTCCTCTGGAGACCAAAGCTCAAATCCTGGTTAGGTTACAGCTTGTGCTTGGTCTGATCCACACCAACATCACAAGAATACTTAGGAAAGGATAAAGTCTGATGATTTTGATGCTTTTGGGCCCAGCTGAAACCCTGATCAGGAGAACATTCAGCCGATCTGCTGAGGAGCAGTGGGGCAGCCCGAGAGCCAGAGAGGAGACTGGGGCACAGGGGCTTTGAAGAGCCCCAGGAGGGTTCGTAGGACTAGGATCACAGCAACGCTGGCCTACGTACATGGAAGACAGGGCCTGACAAGTGCAGCAGCCACGTGTCAAGAATTTCCTTTCCACTTTCTTCCCAGCTGTCCTGTTGGCTTTGGGTTTTGCAAGCACCAGCCTCTGTTTCTTTTTATTCTTTTTTTTCATTTTTCTTTTCTTTTTTCTTTTTTTCTTTTTTTCTTTTCTTTTTTCTTTTTTTCTTTTTTTCTTTTCTTTTTTTTTTTGAGAACGTGACCTTGGGAAGAACGTGATGGGGTGAGATCTGTCACGCACAGTAAATGGTAAAGAGGTGGCAGCTGCATAAACGTCAGGCTGTCCAGAGGGCTCGGGAAACAAAAAACAACATACATGTTTCACCACAATTCCAATTACATTGGGGTTAAATTTGGCACTTCAGTAGTCAAAACATCTTTCAAATGTCTCCTCAGGCTGGAAAACCCCCTCCAATAGCCACAGAAAGAAGGAAGCGTAACTCAATCTACTACTCCAGATTATTCAGTGTTCAACCATGTAATTGAGATTAATCACTTCTTCCTGTGATGCTCAGAAATATCTTTCATGTCTGGAGCACTCTTCCCCGTTCTGAGACTTGAACTTTGGTACTTGCAGGGCAATGCAAATGGAAGGAGGGGGAGAAGTCAGAGCAGGGATCCATCAGCCAGGGAGTCACAAGCACGTGCACGAACAAAGAAAGTCCTTGCCAAACGTGTTGTGCTGGCCTCATAAAAGAAGAGGGAGTCTCACATAAGAGCCTTGAGCAAACAGCTTCTCTAGTGTCATCTTTTCYCCCCCTCAAGCCGTGTCATGTCATTCCTTAGGTCCACACTGTGACAGTCAGGGATAAAAATTCCTCCAGTGTGCTGACCAGGATGCTTGGGAAAGCTGGAATCAGAGATGTGGTTGTGACTKAAACTCTCCATCACAGGGCTTATCCTTGGTGCCTGGAGGTTTCTTTGCCCCAGGCAGATGGAAGGAGGAAAGGGAACCCAGGCATCTTCCTCCACATGGTAATTCTCCAGGTCAGGGTGAGGTTGGAGCTGGGTATCTGCATGCATTTCCCGAAGACACTGTCATAGCTTCTTCTCTGGCTCTGTTCATATACAGACTCACAGCGACCATTAGAAATTTGTTTAATTGAGCTTCCCCGTGTCCACTACTGCCCTCTGGGAATTACTTGGCTGACTAACTGGAAAGCCCATCTCATGTAAGCCTTCTAGGTATGGCAGTAGCTTCAAGCCAGGCACAGCCCATCCCTCCCTCTGGTCCAGCACAGGAGATCACACAATTAAAATATGTTCTGCTTTTTGACATCCACGAGGCTCTGTAAAGCTGAGGAACCCTGTCAGAGGCAAGAGGAAAATAAGGCCACTTCCATGAGAAGTAGTGCAAGAGAAACGCTAGGTTACAGATAGGTAGCTTTTTTTAATAACTCTCTAGGATCTTCTAACATTAATGTGCTACAGTCTGAAAWTTTTTTTGTGGTTTCCCAGCTTGAAAGAGACGGCAAATTTTCTTTACTCTTCATTAGAAAAGTTTGCATGACCCTATTTCTCTTTTCGCTTTTATTGTTACCTACTGGGGCCAAAGGGGTTAAATCATGTCCAACAGGAGCAGAATAGAAGGATGCCATTCATATAGACAATTTGGGCTTGATATTAAGAACATGCAGCCGTCTGAACGGTGTCACCTCAAAGAGATGGTGGAAGATYGAAAGGCAGAACCATTGAAAGCAACCTGACAAAGAACGAAGAGCTRAGGTGTCACAGCACTGTGATAAGAGCTTGGATTCCTGGTGCAAAAGGATTATGGACATTCTGGGCCTGTGAGGTGGGCTGTGCAGCCGGCACAGACACGTGTGCAAGCTTTGCTTTTCCATTTTAACCTAAAGACCCTAAAATATTGTGTTCCAGCTGACAACTAATAAAAGCTGTCGTGTCCTGTATCATAGCAAACATCTGCCAGCGGTATGGCTCCCAATGGGATAAAGGCTCCAACAGGAGTTCAAGGGCTTTTTGGGGGGCTTGCTGAAAGAGAGCAGAGGGAGAAACAGGAGTTCGTAAGTCAGAGCTTCATCTCTGAACAGAGGTGCTTTGAGTGCCTCTTGGCCAACCGTGCAGGAAGGGAGGCTTCAGACAAAGACGGGTCAGACCCCAGAGAGACTGTCCAAAGGTCAGCAGCATCCCGACCGCGGGAGACGTGTGACACCCGCTGACTGAGTAACTTGAGAAGGAGTTAGCTAAGCTGTTGTAAGACRCAGATTTAGCAGCATTTCTTCCCAGCATTAGGTAGGCTGCTATATGTTTATTGGTTCTGCTCTTGGGACAGGATAAGCTTGCACATTACTCCAGCTTGCACAGAGCCTCAGAGCCCCTTCTTGGCATAGGCAGTGCTCGCTCTTTAGTGTGCTTTAAATGAGAAAAGCCTCAGAAGACGAGCATCATGTGAGTGAGGAGGACAATCCTCTGTTTAGATATATGCCCCTTATGTTTTATAAATAAACAATGGTAGAGCAATCATCACCCCTCCTTCTGCCCGACCCTCCCCTTGCCATCCTTCCAACTGATTTTACAAGACCAGCAATAGGATGGGGCCCTGGGGGAGTGTTTAGTGGGGGAGAGCACAGCCACATTGCTGGGGAGGGGGCAGTTTCATGAGGCAGAAGGGAAAAGGGCAGCRGCGGAGGGAGCAAATGGGTGGCTGTTGAGCATCCTCAACCAGCGGCTGCRGGGAACAATGAGCAACTCCCACCCAGGAGCATCACTGGGCACCTCAAAACAGAGATGCCAGTGTCCAGCGTGGAGATGACTGCCCTTCATTGTTGACTGTGTTTTAGAGTATGTAGCAAGGTTGTGGGGCAGGAGCACTGGAAAAAAGGCAGTTCTGACAGCTTGAAGACTTCCTGCCAAAGCTGAGAGCTCATGCAGGAGACAGTGTGTTTCATAAATGTCACATTGGGGCATTCATCTCAAGTTGGATGCTGCAGTCCACCAGCCATGCATGAAATGGCTCTCTCCTGCTGGTGCAGGGATGGTACAGAGCCATGCTGCAGCAAAAGGCGGCCTGGTGACCAGTGCAGAACTCCAAATGTGGTGTTCAGCTGCAGCTGCCACAGAGAAAAACACACAGTACCAGGCTAATAAGGAAAACCCAAACAAAAACAGCGTGTGGCAGCACCGCAACTGTGTGTGAAGGAAATGAGTAAAGACCCTGCAGGACTCACTAATAGCTTCCACCGTGTGCCTCAGTCTCTTACGAGGTCTTCTCCTTGCTAGTTTGGACACATCCCATATCCCACAGACCCTCATTATCCTACTCGTGTTCACCGCAGTTCTCCATAAATATTTTATAAGCATCCTCTTTGCAAGCCTTTCTTTGGATTTGCCCAGTGAAAACAGCTGCACAGAAAGGAGAAAAGAAGAGAGGGGAAATGAATAGGAAGAATGATCATAGTAAGGATTGGGGGGAGAGGAGGGAGCAGAAGGAAGAGAAACCCCTTATCTCTCCTCGATAACTAGGTTGTCTTGCCGATGCTGCTGTTTGATAATGGTGAGTGCAGCTGGCTCCCTTAATCACAACGTCCCTGCGGAGGGCTTGTGTTGGCTTCCTCCCTGCTTTCTTGCACACATTACCCATGGAGACATGTCCCAGCCATGCCAAGTCATCCGGGCACGGGTAACCGAGAGTGAAGAAAGGAAATACAGCCCTGGCATTTCCTCTCCTCCCTCGTGGAGGCTTGTCCACCTGCCGAGCAGTATGTGACTGTGAGATTTTTCTGGCTAGGAGCTGCTCCGCAGACCCCAAGGAGCCTTGACAGATGGGAGTGTTTTAGCACACCTAATATTGCAAATRCTAGCTTTGGCGTGAGCCCCCAGCTGCACAGTCCCTTGAGAGAGCTCCGCACACAGCGTCCTTGCAGACATCACCCTGGGGCAGCCATTCGGCCAGCGGGCTCCTCTCCCAGCCGGTTTGTGGACAAAGCCTTCCCTCCTCGGGATGGAGTCTGCTGCTCTCAACACGGTCGTGGCATGCATGCTGCAGCTCTGGCGCCTTTGCGAGCTGCCCTCCTCCCCTTTCGCCATTGCCAGGCACACCATCGYGGGCCCCTGGCTTCCTCTGCTGTGGTTTGCAAGGAGCACAAGGCGAGGGCTGAGAGCCCTTTTCACCACTGCCTCTGACAAGGGAGTACCTCTTACAACATGCCTATCCTTCTACTTCATGAATTTCAGACCAGGGCTGGCTGAGAAACAAGAATTCCATTTAGAGGGGAAAAAAATGAAGTTTTGAAATTTATTTTCATCATAAGTTTGCAGAGAGAGGGGTTGTTGATGACTACAAGCTAGCAAGGGAGCCGTCGGCACTGCCCTCCCCACACCTCTCATGGCTGAGCAGCCGTGGTCATGCACTGCTGCTGGACATCCAGGGCCAGAGGGACACAAGCTCTGAGGCCAGTCTTGGGTCCAGGCAAATTCAAGACCTCAAGCAGGTCTCTAATAGCTCCTGGGCTCTCTCCTGAGAAGTCCCATTATGGACCCCATAAATCTTCTCTGTTGAGGCAGTATCAAATTTGATAACATTCCTCTCCCAGATGAGAAGTTGTATTGCAAAATCTGTGATCAGATGAAACATTTCCCAGAACGAAGTGAGTTCAGACTAAAAGCTGGATGGTGTGAAGGTTTATAGGAAGGCTGGAGTTGCCCCATTGCATCAGACCAGCGGCGCTTTTCATCCAGAATCCCAAATCTAAGAGCAGCTTGTGGCTCTTTTCAAAAGGGGACAGCTCCCTGGAGGTTCAGTACTGCACTGCAGAACAGCAGGCGGAATATTGCGCTTCGCTTTTCAGCCGACGGATCAGCTTTGGCGCTTTCCCTCAGAAAGGGCCTCGGGTCACTCGGCCATCGGCAGACCAAGTCCGTGGTTAAGTCCCAGGGCTCAAGGCTAGCTGAGGCCTCCCTGCGGTTGAATGCCTTCTCTAGTGAAGGAGGCAATCAAAACAGGAGAGCTGCAGAAAAGCCGTACAGGGAACGTTATCTGTGATCCTTAGCGGTCAGCATTTCCCTCCTATGGCCACGGAGGCCACACACTCACACAGACTTATACGGAGACCTTTACTTCCCAGCTTCTCACTTATAAGAAGCTTTGCTGAGGTATGTGTTTAATGAGTCAGGAGTTGGGCTTCCACTATTTCCTTTGCAAGACATTCAACAGCCTACTGGAGCTTGCTGTTGGGGAATTTTTCCTGCTGAGATACATTCCTAAATAAATAAATAAAGCAGTTAAATAATTTCCTGTCTAATTGGTAAGAGGATGAAATAAATGACCTAATCAGCCTTTTCTGTCTCTAATTTCTGTCTATCTAATTCTGATGTTACTTGCCCCAGTTGTATAGTACAGTAACTCCAGTGTTTGTGACAGACTTACTCCCAGTTTACACTGGAGCAATCAAGAGGAGCATCAGGCCCTTAGAATATAAATTTTCCTCAGCTCGTTTTAATCCTATTAAACCTTGGACCTTACCTGGAACTGCAGMGGCCATAAAGCATTTCTATGCATCCTTGTTCTCCCTGCTACAACCCTGTACAGCTGTCAGGAATCAGGCCAATTCAAGATTCCTGTAAAGGTGCCCACAAAGCTAAAAAGGTATCAGACTACCCCAAAAAAATCTTGTCTCATGTGACCCACTGCAGTTTACACTTGCTGCCAAACTACATGGTCAGAATCCAATCCAGGCCAGAGAAAAAGGGGGAAAAAAAAAAGAAAAAAGTACTCCAAGATTTACTTGTTACTAAAAGGGACGAAAAATTAGTAACGGCCTCTAAAGCAGTGGATTGGATAGGATTGCCTGGTAAATCTCAACGAGTAGAACTAGAATCAGAATTAGATTTCTGCCCCACTTAGAATGAATTTGTTATTTCACAGCTTGCTGCACTGGAAGTTCCTGCCCCTTGTGCCTGGCCCAAGACTGCAGAATACRTTTGCCACTGATGTACTGGTCCTGTGGCATCCGATGAGGAGGTCACTTTCTTGATGGGTCTTCCTGCGCTGAGCTGAGCAAGAGCAATGCACCTGCTTTTGGAACTGTCCTGGCACCTCGTGCMGTCAGCGGAAGCAGTCTCCCAGGGAAAGCTCCTCCTCAGCAAGTGCCTGACAGGGCCAGTTAGCGTGCTTTTTACCATYAACTGAAAAAATGAAGACCCTCTGCTGCTCCAAGCACTTCTGGGAGCATATAATGTCATGAAGCAGTGCAGTTTTCCTGTCCAGAGAAATACAGCTTGGGACAAGCCTTCCATCTTTGAGCTGCTACTGTATTTTGTGATTTTTTTTTCTGAATTTTGTAAGGGGGCTTCCTCCATAAAACGTAAACAATGATTTTGCGGACTCTTTTTGCAGAACCTAGCACCTGGGTGGAGGAGAGGGACAAAGCTGCATATCCGTGTAGCAGAAGCTTCAAAAGTAAACAGACGTAGGGTGTATTACTCACCTTGTCTTCAGTGGAGCAGTGGCAGCCTGGCCACAGAATGATTGCACATGAAAAATGCCCACAATAAAGTAAGGAAGCAACATGCAGGAAAGAAAATGGATGCACCTCAAAACTGAGCCTAAAGCTGTGTCACCTGTAAATGAAAATAGCTATGTCAACRTGGCACAAAGTAAATGTGGGATTTTCTTTGAAGCAGAATAGGTGGTCTTTTGATTTGAAGATGGTTCAAAGGCACTCTCTAGATCTAAATGCTGCCTAGGTGAGGTAATTCTTGTATAGAAACTGCTGGAGCTTCAGCAAATTTGAAGTATTGTTTCCACCAGTCTGGTTCTGCATTTCCTGACTTACAGTTAAACATGAATGTTATCTGACCACCTCTCTGCTTAGGGCAGGAGCATATGGGGTGTATCTGAACTGTGTGAAGACTGATACACACTGACCTTTCTGGGGAAACCTCCGCTGATGGACACCTCTACCATCCTTTAAYGACAATGCTTGACATACGTGCTTTGGTGTGGCAGCTCCTTCCACTTGGTGTAGATTGACCAGGCTGGCCAGGTCTAGGTACAGTGCTGAGGTTGCTATGTTTCCCCTAGTATCTGCTTCTTAATGCAATTCTAAATTATCCTCTTAGTTTCCACGTTTCTCCCTGGATTTCCTGCCTCTCTCTCGGTTCTCCGTCGATCCCTCTGCCCATACTTGCACACCCTGCTCCTTTTGCAATCCTCTCCATGAGCTCCATGGGTGAGGGTGGGGAAAGGGCCTTTCCATGTCCCTCGGTGGTGGTGGGGATGAGGCAGGCAGGCACAGTCTCCAGCGAGCACCACAGCAAGTGGGAACGGCATGGATGCAAACCAGATCTGAGCAGAGACTGCAGCAGGGTGGCAATGAATCCTGGCTGACCTTCCAGGAAGGGTAATAGGTAGGAGAAGGAGGGGTGGGAGGAAAATGGAAGTTCAGAGCCGAGAATATCTCCTGGATTTTTGGCACAGGGAGTGAAGAAATGGTCTGAGTTAAAGAGGCAGAGATAGCAAAGCCAGGAATAGGTTCTCCGAGGAAAAGACCCTGAGATAATTCATAGGTCAGGTCATGCCACCCTTTCCCTGTGCTGTCTCCCCGCATGACCACTGAAAGGCTGTACCTTTACAGTCCATTTTTTAGCATTTTAAGATTATTTCATAGTTCCATAGGAAAATGTTCTCAGCTCCTTGATGACAATTCTTACTACTGTGCCTCTCTCTATTGGATTATTTCCCTGAAATTTATCATTTATTTTCCTTCCCTTAATCCCATCCTCCTAATTGCACATTCCTGTACCTTTCTAAATCATTCCCCTCCCTTCTGTTTGCTGACAYCCTTTAAACTATTTGAAGGTCAAAAGCAGTATACTTCTCACATGCTTTTCAGTCTCCACCGCCCCAATATACTTAAATTGTGGTCTTCAGAATTTCCTCATTGTATATTCTCACCCCTAAACTAATTTTTCCTTCCTGATTTCATGCCCCAAGAATTGTCTTTCTAACACCCAGTTGATAGGCATCAACTGAAAAAGCCATCAAATGAATTGCTCCTCCACACAGCCCCCGAGGTTTCTCAAAAAAGGGAACAGCAGATTCTCTGTTGTGTCCAAGGGTGCTTAGGTCCTGTCTCACACTTGCACTAGGGTGCAGGATTCAAGCTAATCCTACACCTTTCTCAGCACTGCTCTAGGAAAGACATTTTCGTTCTAACTTTAATGCCTGTTTATCAAACGGATGATATCACAGGCCTCAGAGCATCCCACAAAGAACTAGAGAAAGCCCTAGTGTTGTGGTCACCTACCTGGAGAAGAGATGTTCCTCCTGGCCCCGTGTTATTCTGTCTTGGAGGGGGACTGCCTGTGTGAGCATATCCCCTGTTGTGCTTCTCTGCCGGATGTGAGCAGGAAGCCCAACACAGGTCTTTCTTGCTCCACATCTTGTCCACCATGCACCCGTAGCTTGGGAGGCTGTGACACTCGCTGTTGCCTCAGCAGCTGCACAAGGGCAGGTCTCAGGATTCAGGGTCTCCATGCTAACGCAGTTGGAGAATTTCATTTAATGCTCAAACCTTTGCACTTGGCAGATGCAGCTGTCAATGCTTGGAGGTGCTCAGTGAGGAGAGCAGGGAGGATAATTTGGGAGACTGCATGGATTAGTCATGTTAAAGTGTTGTCCCTGGACAATCCCAGCAAGTTAGAACATCTGCCAAGTGATCCAGATGGTCTTCCTCTTCCTCCTCTCCAATCAGGCTCAGGCAAGGCTCCTTAGGCTCTCTGCTGTCTCATGTCTCTGAACCAATTCTCAGATCTTAATGGCCTCTCTCTCTCATTCTTATGTTGAATGGAGAAATTCTTCTGTGCCTGTTTGGTTTTTTTGTGATGTATTAACTGTCATGCTTAAAAACAGAAAGATCTAGTTACTAGCAGATCACTTGCAGAAACAGATCTGTGCTTGGGAAGGAAGTGTGCTCCATCACGGCTGCAGGCTACACTGCCTAGGCTTCAACCCCCRCTGAAATCATCAAGTTAATCCACTTAGGACCTTTCTTAATTCTACATTCTCCTTCCACCACTGCCCTTTTCCTCTTTTGGTGCCTAATGCCATGACTCCCCCAGATGATTGGCTTATCTACTTGCCATTTATTGCTCGTTGTGCAACCACAGGCTGTTTGCTGCCGTATGAGACAGGAAAATAAAGTCAGTTCTGGCCTCAAGGGACCTTGTGCTCTGAAATGAGAGGTTTACAGCAGAAGAGAGAGGCTGGGAACTCAGGAATGGAGATAACATGGGACTTTTTAACCATGGTTTATTTATTACTAACTCATTTCCTATGGATTTGATGGAAAGAATAAAAGAGTAAGAACAACTGGCCTGAGTCTAGTGGATGCAGAGGAGGACATCTGTAAGGGTTAGCATTGGAAAATTCGGTCCATCAGCTGCCTGGTGCCATGCTCATGGTGGCCGAGCGCCAGAACAGGTCAGCAGATTAAGCAAATGTCAGGTTCTGTCTGTGTTTCTGTTGATACTTTTCTGGTCTCACCACTCCAGATCAATGGGGCTCCCAGACCCCAGTCCCACTGCAGGGGGATATCCTCTCTCCTTGCACAGTGTCTCTGGCTTGTAGCGTCTCAGACTGAGTGTCTGTTCTCATGGGCAGAGGCAGCATGCCAAAAAGAGAACTGATGCTGAAAAAACATTTCCTGAGTCTTATGAGGTAGCACAGAGGAATCTTACTGAATAATTCAGAGGCACAAAACTATGACAAGAACCTGTTTTTGGCTCTGGATACTTTATTACATTTATTAAAACTTTCCCAGGATGAGGCTATTGAAACTTCCTAAAACAAATTATTCTGCCTCTTCCAATAAACCTCCCAAATGAATCCAGTCACCAGCTTTCTTAGTGGCTGGACATCAGTGCAAAACAGGTGCTAGGGGAGATTCTTCTCTGGTCCATACCAGAGATGAAAGATCATACTGCTTATTTTCTACCAAAGCTGTCATGAAAGCTCCCCAATGTCAGGCCTCCTTCGGTTTTGTCCTACTGAATGGAGCCTTCTATGTGATGGGGGGTGAGTGTGAGACGTGGCAGAAAGCTCTGCTGAGCAGTTGGTACTTGGAAGAGTTTTCAAATGGAAGAATAAATTTTTCCCCAATATTGAGAGCTAACTAGTAAAATGCTAACCAGTCTCACTGCATGTGAAAAAGGATGATGCAAGGGAGGAGTACRTAGGGAGCTTCTCCCCTGGTACTACTGTGTGCAACGGAAGAGGGGTACAATGAGCTCCCAGTAGAGATCACGTGTATTTTATCAGCCAGACCCTCTTTTGCCTGAAGAAACAGTCTCCCTGTGCCATTTAGCCCCACTAGACCACAAGAAAAAGCAKCTCTTGCTGGAGATAACGCGCAGTGGCAGATTGCTGTTATGACATTTCCCTCTACTCCTGAGCAGAGGCTGGACAAGCTCTTTGTGGCTGCTCAGTTGCTTGTGAGTTTATGTCTCTCATGAAGATGAATTTCAGAGGAGGGACCATTCATCACACATTGTACATATATTTATTTTGGTTTGGTCTTTAAGCATTTTTGCTTTTGACAATTTGCCTTGCACTAGGGAAAGATCAGAGGGGGAATGAAAGTGCAGGGCCAGGCTGAGAGACCAATCTGTCACACTGCACAGCATGCTTCCAGCCTCGCAAGGTGTAGGGGGGAAAAAAAGAAAAAAGAAAAAAAAAATCACTCCGAACTGTGCCATTCTCCACTGCAGAGCTGGGGCACTGAGGATCAGCCATGGAGCTGAGCAGAGCCAGGGCCAGAGGGCAGCCTGAGTTTAGAAAACGCTCTTCTTACACAAACTATGGGATAGGAATTTGAAAATTCAGACCTCATGGGAGCAAAGCTATAATGCAGAGCCAAGGAACCAGTGCAGGAGTGTACACAGAGGGTCCACAGTGTGGAGCTGGAGACTTGGGGCAGAAGAGAGATGGGACATGGTAGTGCAGGAGGACAATGCTGATTGAGATGTCCCACTGGYGTGAGGATGGGGAGCTTTCGTCAGTCCAACTTGCAGCTTGGACAGTTGGTGGTGATAATCCTCCCAGGACTATCTCAGGGCTTCTCAGCACGGCACGCACAATCAAATTTTGCCTCCAGTCAGGGTGGTGAGCGAGGACCAAGTTCCTGCTGCCGTASAGAGCTGAAGGCAAGGTGCAGGGACAGTGGGGCAGGAGGGCAGGCAGTATGTCTTGGAGAGTCGGGCTTGCTGCTGGCCACTGCAAGAAGACAGACAGACAGGGTAGGCCAGGAACAACTCTCAGCCTTGCCACCCAGCTCCAAAGGGGCTTTCCCAGGGGCCCCTCAGCTTTGCTGCTGCCAGACTCTCATCATTAGAGACCACCACAAGCATTTCTCTGCCAAGAGCCAATCTGCAAATCTCAGAGTCGCGTAAAGTTGACACACGGCGAGACCTGGCCCCAGGCCCTTCAGGGGCCAACAGGAGCATCACCTCTGCCCCGGCAGGAGGAAGGTTGGGCTGTGGACAAGCAGACAGCCATTATCCTGCTAAGCACCTCTGTCCAGCTCATGCTTCATCCAAAGGGCAATGATGACATAGGGCAGCTTTTAGTATCGTCCTTACTAGGAGAAATTAGAGACCACGRATGACTGAGGATTGAGAAACAAATTCCATGAAAATAGGACAAGCCAAAAAGACAAAATAAGCAAGTCCCCCTTTTTYCCCCCTTTAAGAAGTTCATGTTCTTTTTGACAAAAATAAAGCAAACATGTTTTAAGGCTTTTGTTTGTTCAGGTTTTGTTATGGCTCATGTGTGTGTGAATGTGTGTGTGTGTGCGTGTGCGTGGAATCTCTCTCTCTCTCTCTCTCTCTCTCTCCCCTGCTTTTTTCCCAAGGGAAGACCAAATAGGGAAATAAAACCTAAAGTGATTTTTTATCGTTGCTGTTGAGAAACTAAACAATTTCAGCTATGCAAGAATCCTTACATAAAAAAGGTAATTGTGATCACAAAGGCATTTTCACTGCACAGACATTGTGATGAATATTTTTTGATTCACCAATTTTAGGAACTTTCTTTAATCTTTTTTAGCTCTGGAGCAAGAGAGTTTCCTCAGAAACAAGGTTTCACGACGCCTGTTCCCGGTGGCCCAGCCTCTCCTCCRGGCAGCAAGGATGTGTTGGACCGGATTTGGCTCAGCCTGCAGCCCGGTGCAGCGTCGTTGCTCCGCAGCAGTGTGAAGTTTTTAGCTGCCGAGCGGGGCTGCCTGTAGGCATGAAGGGAAGCTCCGCTCCGACACTGGGAGAAGACACAAGAAGAGAAGAGGCACCAAAGCCACTGATTAAAGTGGCATCATGTGGCTTGTGATCTGACTGCCAGAAGAGAGAAAACACTCTCTCTTGAGCTTGGCTAAAAAGTGTAAATAAACAACGACATATGGTTCCTGGGACCTGGGCAGGGAAATCTCTAATCAGTTTCCATTTAACAAATTTTCTAAGTAACACCATGAGCTCATGCCTCAGAGACATGGTAACCAGCTGTGGGAGCCAGCCCATCCCCCGGGCAAATCAAGCTGCTAATAAACCCACGGCAAGGCCTGTGAGCCCGCACAGCGGCTTGCCAAGAGCTCCCAGCTGCACCACGGGCCACGCGAGCCCAGCAAGCCAGGTACACCGGAGGTGGTGGACCACCGTGTCTATCCTCCGAGGAGCCCAAGACAATGTCAAAGGAAAAAGGTGCTTTGTGGGGGAATGTTAGCCTTTAATGTGTCCACCCCTCCTCTTGGACAGTCGCTGCTCTGCGCGCCGTGGCACTGCTGTCCCGGGGCAGCCCTGGGGGAAGGACAGCTTTCATGCAGCAGGGCTAGCAGATGCAAAGGGGAAAATGGAAACCCTGGGAGCACTAGTGCCAGCAGCCATGCATCAGGGGCTCTGGTCTGCCCAGCTGACACCAGCAGAGTGGTCTGGCTGACCTGGCTGAAAAATGATCCATTGGAGGGGAGGGGGCGGGGAAGAGGGACAACACTAACTTAGCATACAGCACGCAAGCCTATGCTAGCACGAGGAAAGGGACCAGCATGTACTGTACATGCACAGTGGAGCCTAGAATACCCTTTTTCTGACTTTCAGACCAATTTCAAATTGAGAAGTTTTTAGGAAACTTTAATACCAAGAAACTGTAGACTCAAACCAGCCCTACCATGCTCGACAAACCAAGGATGAAATGAGCTCGGTCTGCATGGCCACTTTCTTTTTGGTTCACTCCCCTGCCTGGGCCAAGAGCAGCACTTTCTCAGCCCTGAGGATCTTTGCTTCTTGAGACCCAAATGGGCAAGGCCAGCTGCAAACATACCTCCCTGAGGACAAGTGTTGGTGTGTATGAKCTGCAAGAGGTAAATCCGCCATAGTCTTGCACCCTTTTTCTGTAACACCAGCATTCGTTTTCAGCCATTTTCCTGCCATCCGGCCTCTCCMGTGCCTCCATACAGCCCTGACTTGCCCTTAGATTACTCCAGCACAACAGCCCCACGTCACGAAAGCAGACCAGTTCCAGCAGCCCCCGTCAGGAACAGGGAYTGCCTTGCAGAAAGCACTCCGTTCTGGTAGCACAGGGGCACACTTTCATCCACCCACGCTATGTGTGCCCACAGAAGCCCCATCTCCACCCCACTGCAGTTCTGGGTATCTCCTAGCGTCTGTGGACTAGAGTCTATTTCTGTCCACGCCAAGGACTGGCCAAGGCTGACTAACTCATTTCTACACCAAGCAAAGCCGGATTTGAGCCTTTGGTGGAGGGAGGATGGGGGGAGAAGCCAGAGCCCTAATCCCTCCAAGCCATCCAGCTCCTGACACTTTTTTTATGTATCCTGCTCATACCTGGGACAAGAATTGCAGATCAGCCACATGACATGACTAAAGATAAGGGTCTTCTCACATTACCTGAAACTGCCTTTCTGTGACTTGATAGCATTAATTATGACTTATTCTAATATAAAAGAAACCGTTCAGAAAGTTTTTCCATGCTTTGCCTCTATCCCCTAGTCCATCATGAATATACCCCCACCCCTCCCAGGCTCYCCTAAGCCCACAGGACTTCCCAGTTTTCAGCAATATGAGATACAGGAGTTTCTTTGAAAACACTGCATGCTGGCAAGTTTCCCACCAAAGTCTCAAATCTCACTCGATAATATTCTCCATATTCCTTTATGGAAACCAGAAATTCTGTCTTTTCTATGGGTTTGACATAACACTGCACGCCAATGTGCAGCATCAACGCGCTTACAAGGAAACTAGACTGGGGTGGCTTCTTCAGTGGGCACTGTCGTTGTTAGCAGTCATAAAGTAAAGAAGCTTTTTGTAATGATGACTGAAACTTTTTGACAAGTATTTTGTGTGCCAGAAAGTGCAGTTTCAGGTCAACCAAGATGATTTGTTAAATGGCAAGTCATATTGTGAAARAAAATCAGCTGAAATCAGTGGAGCTGAAACATTCTGTTATGATGGTTTTGTAGGAAARCATTTTGACTTTTTTTGTTTTGCTCTGAAATGATGTTTTCAGACAAAATTTGCCTATGTTTAATTCAAACCCACTTAAGAAGTTTTWAAAAAAGAAAGCTTACAAAAGCAAATATATTGTTTGTTTTACAATTGAACAAAACATTTTGCTTGACTTGAAACAGGTTTGTTGGTTTTTTTTTTTCTTTTTCTGAGTGCAAGCTTGTTTTTGTCAACATCTCTAAAGTTTCCTATTACCCTTTGGAAAGATGGGCTGGCAAGGACTGTTAAAGCCACATTCTTCACCACTGGCATGATTATTGAAATCATATAGTCCCTAGAATGGACACGTGACTGCAAATAGTAAGAGAAGTTCTCCAGCTCTCACGAATTTCCAGTCTAAGTAATAAAGGATTATCTTAAAAGGACGTGATGCCAAGAAGGGAACTGGTGAGGCAGGAAGGGAACAATCCTTGGATCTCTGGTCATGGGATCYTTGGAAAATGCACTTCTTGGTCTATCTCAGTTGCAGATGTGGTGACAATGTGATGTTCTCCCAGGTTGTCAGTGAAGCTTTGAGTGTGCTGGGTGGGATAGTGTAAGTAATAATACAAATCTGGTCTAAACTGTGTCACTGGCTGCACCCATAGGTAACCCCCTGCAGTTATGGGGATTACCGTGTCGTCAGTGTATGACCTGGTGGAAGGAAGGGGCCACCRTTGCAGTCCTGAGGGAAACCATGAAGCAGTGTCTTCTGCAGGAACAGAGRTGTGCTCCCCTCGCGGCAGGCCATCCCTTTCAAGCAGTTACCATCACTGCAAGCCAGGCGCAAGATTACTTTGGGCCCTGCTCCACTGCTCTGTTGAAACCACTTTCCTTGGGACTAGGACATGCAATGCTTGATCGAGTTGAGCAGTGGAAGAAGAAATAACCTCTTAAAGTTGGAAAGTGGATGTCATGGCCTTTAGACCCATCCTCCAAAGGCAAGAGAAGGGAGTACACAATATTTATCCCTTAATGGAACAGTTTAAGACTGTATTGCTGGTTTATGTGCCAGCAATAAAAGTGAAAAGCCAGTCACAGGACTGCTGCCTGGCTGAGCATGACATGAGGTCTTTCGTTTCCATACAATTTATAAACAGTGCGTGTGTGCATGTGTAAGGATAGCCAGGGCTGGGGCTCTGCAGCCCGCACGGCGGGGGGGCAGATGCGCTGACCCTGCCCTTCGGGAGACGCCGAGGGGAAAGCATTGGTCTGAGAAGCGCAGGGAGAGGGGCAGGGCTGAGCACGGGGGACACAAGAGGGTAACCTGCCCCGAAATGTGAATGCAACAGCAGGGCTGGGCTTGACCAGAGTGGATCCAGACCCTCACAYGAGGTCACCCTTGGGGATGTGGCAGGAAGGAGGCAGGGAAGGAGGCAGGGAGGGAAGGAGGGGGGGAAGGAGGTGCATAACCCAGCAGGGAAAAGCAAATTGGCTTAAAGAACCCTTTAAAATCTTCAAACCATCATGGCCTGAGTCTCATTCACACAAAAGCTGTTTTGCAACAGCCAAAACTCATTCACTTGACGGATCTTGTCCGCAGCCAGGAGGTGTAAGATAACCGTGGGGGAAATGAAGGGTCTGGGTCTCCGGAGGGCCGGGGCCGAGGTGCGGGSGAGACAGGTGCGTGCAAAGCCAATGTCAGCTCAGCTAAATGAACATGTTCCCTCCCAGCCCTCCAAAGTGTAACTGCCAGGCTTCCTGCTGCTCTTAATCTATATCACATTGAGTAGCTAAATATATTCACAGTATAATACAGCAGGGCCTTACTAATCTGCCCTTCATCATTTGGACATACAAAAATGTCTCTCTCTGCATCTCAGCACAGGTTTAATAGCAGAGCCATCACACTCAAGGTCTCCTATTACCAAGACTTCATCGTTTTGGCAAGGGTGACTAGAGCATGCTCTCTAGGACATTACAGAGGATGCAGATCAGTAATTGAAACAAAACTGCAGTTGTCAAAATGAATGAGCAAAGTGTGTTTCCTGCTGTCCTAACCTTGCCCTTTTCTGATTGTGTTTGTTTGGAAAACAAATTACATTTGTTAATTTGCAAAACAATTCTGCCAGTCGTTAGTGTTATCGGGTCCTAATACTGGGTGTATTTTTGCTGCAGTTAACTTGAGCACCTGGCGCATAGGCATGACTCCCCCTTCCCCATTGCCTGCTGCCCAGCTCCATCCACGGGACTGTCCCAGCTCTTTCTGTGCAGGTTCGGGGCTCTCTGGGGAACTAACTCAAGTGATTTTCCTTGGGCCAAGTCTTCTGAATCAATTAAAGGGCAGCATTTCAGTCTTTCTGTGTGGGAAACCACAGGATGTCCATCAGCCACTGAGTGATTTTGCCTGAATCCTTGCTATAAAAGGGGTGTTTTCAGGCTCAAAAACAGCTGTCTCTAACCCACACACCATAACAGGGCCAGATAACTGACTTCAAACAGCAAATCTGGGCAAGAAATTTTCTTCTTTTTGGACGGTAGGAGTAGCCTGAGAGCCTAGCATCAAGCGTTTGGCGGCAACTGAATGTACATTTAATGTCTGTCCTGAGAACAGCCCCACYGGCATTGCTACCAGGTCTTTCAGGCTAAAAAACAGGAACACTAGGCCCAAAGGTGCCCTGGGGCTCAGCGCGGGGGCAGCCAAGGTGCTCGGTTGCGCTTCGTCATGCGTAGCCAGCCAGCCCTCGTCCCCCACTCCCTGTCTCTGCATTAGCATTCCCCAAATCCTTTTAATGCAGTGAATCTGATAAGGGATCTGCCTGTATTGGATTTTTTTTCCCTTTGACACATAACCCAGCTGGCTGGGTGGCGGTTCAAGGAAGAATCAAACATTCAGTAACAAATGAGTAAATCAAATTACCATTTTACATCTCTTTAAGTTGTTTCCCTCTAAAAGCTCCCCAGATTTTATCTCACGTAGCTATAGTTTGAAGAGGACAGGGTGGGCTTCTCAGCATTTGCAAGGCTTACCAAGTGAAGGGAAGCCCCCACCAGGYAGGAGCAAGCTTTGCTAGAGAAAGCTAGCAAAAGGGAAGATGAAAAGGCACAGAWAATTTATTGTATCTTGTGGGAAGGTCCAGTAAACAGCTAGGGGTCCCTGAGTCCTAGAGATTGTGTAGGAGATGRCCTGGGAGCAGTTCCAGCTCAGCTGCTCTTCAGGGTGGCTGAACCTGAGAGTGAGGACAGAGGGAGCTGCACTTGGTGGTGGGCAAGGATGACAATGGCACAGTAAATGCACGTGCAGGAGACCAGTTTGCAATTTCTCCATTCACCAGCTTCTTCTGTGAAACTTGCAGTGCCCACGCTGTGCTCCGATAAAAGCTAAGGGCTTTTATTCCTCAGTCTCTGGAGTTCAGAGAGGCTAAAAGGTAACTTTTTCTAGGATTCTGCCTTGTTCATTTCCGTCTCAGACTCCCTTGCACCCCAGCACCAGCTGTCTCTAAACTGTAAAAATGTAATGGATCCAGGATTTTCTTCTTGAAAGCAGGAAGTTGCTCATCCAGGCAAGAGCTAACCAGCTGTCACCACTAAATAAGGACAAGTGGGCATGTGGCCATTCCTGGTGTCATGTCTTAAGCTCCAGGCCCACCACGACGGGGGGCAAAGTGCCCATCCTTTCCCCTGCGCTGTTAACTGTGTATTCTTCAGGCACACGAGCCAAGAGGTCTGTTCACATGTGTCAGTCTGAGTGTGCAGAAATGTGCCTTCCTCTTGCACATGGGCAGTGGGCAAACGTACCCATTCCAGCTGAACRTTTCTTCAGAGGGAAGACTGCAGACCTGTTACTGAGCTTTGCCATTTTTTTTCTCCTGAAGTCTCTTTTTATAGAAATTCACCAAGATTTCCCTAATCTAAGAGATAATAACCTGAGGAATTTCTAGTCAGGCTTCATTGGCCATGGCATTTCATTGCTCTTTCAAAAATCCCTGATGTTTTCCTATCCCAAAACACAGAAGAAACAGAAAACAAATCAATCCACATAACAACAGCGTGATCAGCTTTTCTCCAGCACTGGAGAGGGGGAGAAAGAAAGGGAGGAAAGGAGAGATGGAGTGATAGGGRGAGAAGGGAGAGAAAGTGCAGGGATAAGGAGGGGCAGCATTTATGGACTCATTGGAAACCATCAATCATTGTTAGAGCAATAGGCTATTTAGAGCTGGTGAGTATTAAATTCCAGCGGAATTTGATGAATAACAGGAGGAAAAACATTCCCACTGTAGAAGAATAAAAACAAGAGTTCCCTCTACCCCCGTACTACAACCCCAAGCCAAGCATTCCCAACCTGAGAGAAAGTACTATGGGAAAAGCTGTGTCTGAGGGAGAAGCCAAGGAGGAGGAGTGTTAGTGAAAGTGTGAGGAGATAGCATGGTGAGGGAAAGGAAAGCAGCAGGGAGGGAGGGAGCCCAGGGGACRCAGAAGCATTGTAATGGGAACCTTAAGGACCTCATTTTCACAACCCAAACTTCCATCTGGGGCGGGAGCAATGGGGGATGGTTCATTTTGCCTTAATTATAATTCCAGCCCCTTGCTAATTATTAGCAACTGGAGCAAGTCTGCTCAGATAAGATAAGGCTACAAACTTCCTCGGAGCCCCCAACCCTTTGGAGGTTCAAACGCATTCCACACAGCCGCGCTTGCTGCAGGGCTGCGTCTGTGGGCGTCCGCAGAGGCGACAGTGCTCCCGGAGCATCCTCCCAACGCCAAGCCTGGCCCCGGCTCTGCCCGCAAGGAATGTGCTGCCTAGTGTAGGCACCCACCAAGCGCTCCTGGCCTGCGTCGCACCACTGTGTGCAATAGCAGCAATACTGAGGAATGTTCCTGCACGCTGCTGTGCTGCCAGCCCGCGGCTGCTCTGAAGACCTAGATTCAACCCTAAAAGGACAGACCTTGGTCCTTTCCAGTGGATGACGGAGATTTGCATTTGTGGTATTCCTTCCACTGCTCACCAAAAGAAGCCAACAACAGCATCTCTCCTTAATTAGACGGTCTAGTAATAAGAACTGAGGGCCCTAGAGGCTTGTCTGACATCATCAGGTATTGCTGTCAAGCAGATGCAGAAAAATGTGCTGAGGTTCAGCCAAAACATCCCCAGAATTAAGGAATTTGTCCTAAAAGTAAGGTCTGAATGCAAAAGCTGGTGCTTTGCTTTTTTCTTTCTTTTTTTTTTAAGGCATCTTAAACTAGGCATATTGAGAAAAGATCAAATAATTGCATGTGGGGTATTCAGTTTTATGTTGAAGAATTAATTTGGCATGAGTGTAAATTTGAAAGGGAAAGGCTGATACAGCTCAGTTGACCTTTTCCTGGAGCTGTGTGAGTTGTCGCAATGATGAATGGGACACATGAGTGCTGGCACAAAAGGGAGTCACCCGAAGGTCACTTCAGTTTGCTGAACAAAAAGGGGGCTGTCCTGAGCAGCAAAAGGCTAGAGTCCTGAGCTGGCCTGGGAGAATGGACCGTGGCGTCTCCTGGCTCTGAGGATGCTCTGGGATGGGCCTTTTTGGAGCTGGCCAGAACCCTTCTTTCCATATTTATCCATTGATCCCTTCCTCAAGAGACAGTGGCCATCAGTCCACATGGGGCAGACAGCCAGAACTGCAGGTCTAGAGAACAAGTTCACAGTTGGTCAGTTGTGTTACYGAGTCCTAGGCTCTGATCCATGTCCCTCCTGTCTCCAGAGGAATATTTGGTGMTGACAAAGCAGGTTGCAAAGGAGGAGATCTCCACAAAGGCATCATCCCACAAGACATGRAGCACCCATGGGGGAGACCAGTGCTCTCAGCMCACCATGYGGTGCCCCAGCTCACTGCTCAGGAGCTGTTTCCACAGCAGGAAGCTGGAAGCAGGATCTCTCTGGGGCCAGGTCCTGAAGCCATCCTGGCACGACGAGGCAGCGTGCAGAAGACATCCYTGGCATGTGGCAGTCAGCCGAGGACTGCTCGGCAATGGGAGAGTGACTCACACGGACTCCAGTGCACGCGTGTTTCCTATTAGGGCCGTTAAAATCTCCACAAGTAGGAATGTAGCTCAACCAGAGTGTGAATCCTTAATAGGAAACATCCCCCAGATGCGCCTGAGAGGGCCCTGAGGAAGCTGCCAGCCCTCGGAAAGGGCTTTCTCCACTTGTGTGAGAGCGGCCGGGATGGCTCCCACATGACGCAGCATCAAAGCGTGAGGCTGCAGTCCCAGGGTCTCTATGGCCAGTTCTGCCAACTTTGATCAGGGCTTGTCTTCCAACTCTGAAACGTTTTTTTCACACTTATTTCCCAAGTGTGAAGAGCTTGAAGCCATGCTGGAAACTCTGAGACAATTTCAGATTCCTTTACAACAAAGCCAAGACCAGGACAATAGGACTTTGATGTTATTGACATATTGGTTCAGAGTTTCCTTGTTTCCATTTCCCAGCACTAGGACAGAGCATAGGGCTGCTTCTTTGCTCTGTTTAATTAGTTAATGTTTGTACAGTGCTTGGAGAATATAAAGTGCTCAGTAAGTGGAAAGCGTTATCCTTATTATTATGCCTTCCCAWATTCACCGGCAGCATTCAATGGAGCTGCAAAAGCTTTAAAAGAAAAAAAAAAGTCAAATGAGTTTATTTTATTTTATTTAAATATAAAATAAAATTTTAGTGCTGATCAAAGGTAATGGACTGACATCCTTGGGGACTCTTTATCTCCAGAGCAGGGACAGAAAAGATTGTGCCAAGCTTCATATTGTCACCCACTGCCCCATCACTTTGTGTCTCAAGTCTGACGAGGACAGATCCTTCCTTGCAGGCAAAAGGACTCTGTTCAAGTCTTGGCCTCTCTGCTGTAAACTACAAACGGCAATTAATTGGTACCAGTTATTCAGGACACTCATTTGTCATATGGACATTTGTTAGCTGGACTGAAACCCACTAACTCATTCCATACAGGGGCCACCATGCCACCACYGAGCAGAAGTCTCAGTCGACCTCAACTGAGCCAGGCTGAAAACCYATGAGCACTGTCCAAGCGTTTGCAACTTTCACGAGCCAGTTCCTTGTGACTTTGTTTGGACCTCACTGCTTGGGACCCTGCATACATCCCACTTGGTGGGGACAGTCAGCACAKGAAGCAGCATCCCTCATGGATGGTAAAAACAGCGCAAGCCAGGAAAACATGCAAAACTTGTGTTTGTTTGCTTTTTATTGCTTTTTAATTTCTTGTTACCTGCTTATAAGGAATTTAAAAGCTTCCTTTAAAATATTCTGAGCATATAAGCATAGGAAACCTTCTATATTCCCAGCAACATAGAGACATTGCCCCAACCCCAGATCCTGAAAYGAGACTGGCAGATGCTCCAGGCAAGGACAGGTCTATGTGTGGCTCAGTGCTGCAGATCAGGGCAATTTCCTGATGTAAAATTACTAAGGGAGACCTAGAACAAGAAGACATCCCTGCTGATGTAGGCCTGGGAAGTCTGCTTCTTCTGCTGGCACTGAGGACAGCTGTTGGGCTGGAGCAGCAAGACACCCTGAGGAAGGATGGCTTTGCATGGCCTCTCCCAAGGGGCTGGACAGTCTCTCGAGAGGGTTGGTGGGGCAGGCKGGTGAGCTCTGCCTTGCAGGGCTGGGAGAGACATGCAGAGGGAAAGCAGCTACTCATAAGGGCTGGAAGAAATGCTGCCCACGGTGACCTGTTCCTACTGCGCTCTCTCTTGGCTAGGCTGTTATTCCTTTTCCTTTTTCCTTGAGTGAGATTTACTCTCATTGTAATTTCATTCCTTGCTGGCGATAAAATGTTTGATGAGACGCACTAAAGACCCAGACTTCAACAGCCCATACCGTCCCTCCCACCCCAGTCTCTCCCCCGCCAAATATGTTTGTATTTTTAACATTTTAGGCAACAATCTTAAACCAAAACAGATGTGACAATGAATATTTATCTGCAGCATCTCAGTATGGGATTTTCTCTTAAACTCGATAAAATAAACTGCTCATGATACAGAACAACATTTCTCCTAATATACAATACACAAGGGGCAGGAGGGGAATTAGCAGATGAACTCAGCATTAAAGCCATTTAAAATCAAAAGAGCAGCAACATTTACATGCGAGGAGAACAGTTGGTTGCTTTCAGTGAGATCCTAGGGATTTTTCTTTTTTAATTCCTTGAGGCATGCAAACTCTATGTAGAAAGGTTACTGTGAATGTTGAGCAGGGCAGATAAGACAGGGTTTCTCTGCAGGTGGGGAGAGTGGGACCATCCGGTCCTGCACCAAGCGGAGTATCACTTGCAGCCAGGAGAGGGGAGCAAGGCCTGGGCAGGCCAGGAACATCTAGCAAGATAAGGAGCTGAACAAGGAGGAAAAAGGGGAAGACTGAGGCAAGGTACGAGTGAAGAGGAGGTTATCGTGTCTGAGTTTCCTCCTCATGCCTTTTCTAAGGGCTGTGCTGAGTACACGTTGCTCCCTCCACTACTTTACCTGTCTTTGGGCACACTGCTTTAGAGACAAGTCAGGCTCACCTGAGCTCTCAGTATTGACTTTACTTGCTTTTATTGCCATTCATCGGGCAAGTGGGAGTCAGACTGCAATATTTTAATCCATTCAGTTTCTGCCATTGAYGCATGTGTGATTTACCTCGTTGGCCCTAAAGCATGCAGGATCCCTCATGTTACCTGGGCCAGGACCTCTTGGCTTCCAGGAAAGGCGAGCCTGGGTGCCGCCAGCCTGGTGTGCTGGGCACGGGCTGCCATGGTCGTGTCACCATGGGCCTGGCGCTTTGCAAGAACCCTCTYGGGGCTGTGCACCCTGAAGGGACAGCTGGGCCTCCAGCTCTGGGCAGGAACAGAGGGCAAAATGCTCCATATGGTCTATCATGTGAACACATTTCATCTCTGCTCTGCTCTTCYGCAAGCTTTCTGCCAAGGCCTTGTCCTGGTTTTTGAGCTCTAAGTGGAGAGTGTCTAAAAACTGTCTGAAGCTGCAGGATGAAGGCTGACAGCTCTTCTCCCCGCCCTGCTATATGGCAAGAGTGAAACCATACTGGAGGCAGCATGTTCTCCCCTAAGAGCCAAGGCCATTTCCAACCTTGACACATTTTGCTCAAAAAGCCAGGCACATTTCTCCAACCTGCTGTCTCTGACGCAAATCCAGAACAATATGCGGATTAAAAATAACAACAACAACAGAAAAGCGCAACTACCAAAACAAAGCACTCCACTGCATACGTACCTCTCCCCTGAGGAGAGAACAGGAGAACAAACAACACGAGGCAGATGTTAGTCCAGACACTTAATGCTCTGATGGAAAGCTCTCAGACAGCTCTGAAGAGGACAGGGTAAGGATTGTCAGGGTAGATCCCATCCTGTGTCTAGGACAGAGAGGCCAATAAACACCTTGAGGTGATTTGCTCCTTTGCCAATCTGCAAAGTGAGCCATTTGGTGTGAACTGGGAGAGTTGTATGGTGGTGACTGCTCTTTGCAAGCTGCCCAAGAGCCATGAGAGAGGTCTGGAAACAAGGTCTGCGCGTAGTACATGATCTATTCGTAGGAAGCATCCTCTAGTTCGTATGCCACACTTCAATGTGCATATGGGACAGAGAAAAGTAAGTGTCAGGGAGTTACTGTAGTGTAGGAAATCATGCCTTTAAGGGCTCAGCTTTCTGGACTCAGCATTTGGGCAGGATGCAGTGAAATGCGTGTGATTCTCATGACCACCCAGCTGGAGCTGCAGAGGAAAATGCCAAGCTGCTGCAGACGCCTTGGGCACTGAACAATCTCTGAGCAACAGCACGAAAAATGAGCTCAGAAAACACCCTGAGTGGGGAAACATCCTGCCAGCATCAAAACTCCCTGGAAATGTGCACAGTAGCCAGAAAGCACACAGGCATGCTATATCTCTCATCAGTGAGAGGCAGCATACAAGGAGGAGTGAGGCCATGCACAGKATATATTTGTAGTAGGTCCTTTGGTGACCCAAGCAACCACCCACAGCACAATTCACTGTTGCTTCTTATTCTTCTCTTTGGGGCTAGATGCCCTCCTGGTTCTTTCCTGGAGAGAAACGTCACTGTGAGCATCTACCATGGTTAGAAGTGATTGCTAAATAACAAGTCAAAGGAACAAGAGCTCTTTTGTTCTTGAGAGACCACAAATAGGAGCCGAAAGCACTGCCTACCAAAAGAGACTGGTGACTTCCAAAGGAGAGAGGAATGACCATCGTTGGTGGCAGTTATATAATGTCAGTGAATAGCATATAGACTGTCTCAAAGCAGAGATGACAAGCACTAGTAATATTTAAGTAGAAAGACTATAGAATTTGAAGGATGTGTAAGATGACAGGTCATGCAAGGATGGCACACGCAAATACGCGAGTCTGAGACACARGGTTGTGCTGTCTTTGCCAGACCCTACAGGAGATGCCAGCGTATGCGAAATGGCACAGAGTCTGCTGCTTCTTGAAGCCCAAGCCAACAGCAGAAATTGCCCTCTGCCTGGAGTCTGGGTCCTGCAGGGACCTCATTGGTTTTACTGGGGCAGCCCAACACAGTYTGACCTCATGCAGGAGCTGTTTTGTCAGCTCTTGGATACAGCCCAGGGAGCAGAAGGGTAAAGAGAGGCCCTCGGCTTGGTGCATTTTAAAGCAAGGCATGAAAAGGCACCCAGAAGCCTTGCAAGATCCCCTAGTCAAACTCTCTCAGGACTCTGAGGTCCTCTCGCTCCTACTGATGTGCCGGACTCCACGCTGCCCCGGCGCCTCCACACCTCGTACTACCGTATCGAGCACTACCACATTAATTCATGCTGCTTTTGACCCACAGCTTTGCCAAATCAGGGCTTCCCAYTCACTTGCCAGTGGTGCAGAGGTTGGAAAGGTTTTGCTCAGCTTTGGGCATGGAGCTCCTGAGCYGACCCAAGGCAGCACTGCAGGGAATAGCATGAGGTTACCAGCCCACGAGCTGTCCAGCATCCCAAGATAAGTTTGTTTCATTCTCCAAACTACATAAAAGTTGCCTGATGTTATGCTGTAGCTGCATAGCATTCCTTTGTAAGGAAATAAAGTGTCAGTGCCACAGCTGTGAAATATATGCACAGCTCTCTCTAATTCAGTAGCATGCACTGGGCAGAGAGAAGCAGCAGGTTCTTGTTTAGGTTTTCAGTTACTGTGTTTGTAAAATATTTATTTTTCTTGGTGTTTCTATCTTAGCCTTTTCAGAATCTAAATATTTGGATGATGGAGGAGTTGTGGCCGGATTCAGCAAGCGGCTGTGGCATTGCGCTGCTCACTGAGTTACAGCGTGTGTCAGGCATGCTGATAGTCTTGCCTGCACTCTTCTACCAACGATCCCTTTGGTTTTTGCCTGAAGATCAGACAGTATTTAAATGCAGTCTCCAGGGGTAGAGAGGGTGGTATGAAGCATTGAAAGGCCTAGTAGGAGAAAAAAGAGAGAGAGAGAGAGAAAGAAAAGCAGCAGCATATAAATGAATAAATAATAGTAATAAAAAAGATCATTGGGAAGCAAAGACATTCTTTATGTTGCATTAATGTGTTTTCTCAGCTGCTCTCTTGACTCTCTACCAGTTCTCTCAGTTCCTGTCCTCAGGACAATTTCTGCAGTAAGCAGTGGGCGCAGGAAGAGCTGCTCTCCCTGCTTCACCCCCACTCCATCTCCCTTTGCCCTGGAAACTCCTGTTTTACATGGTTTGCACTGCGGTGGCTGAAGAGCGCCAGGTCTCACGGTGAACAGGGACGCTTTGCCTCCCCCCTTTCTCTGTGGCATTCACACCCACCCGTGTCTGGCAAACTGGGCTCTGCAAAGCTGCTTGTCGGCACATCTTAAAACAAGGCCTGCTCCAAGCCACATGCTCCAGGCTCCGGGCACAGATGTCTGCTGGAGTGAGGGCTCGAGTGGTGGCAAGGCCAGGCCCAAGGACTCTGCTGGAGAGGGAAGCACAGCAACAGCTTCTGAAGACTGTTCCCTGGGGAAACATGGTCCTCTGGCGTTGTACGGCCTTCTGTGCCTCTTACAAGCTGGAACAATTCACTTCACCCCCGTCTGTGTCTCCATTTATTCATAAAACAGAGATAACAGGACTGGCTTTGCTCTGTGGGAGAACCTGCCATTTGCACCTGAAAAGGCCTTTGGGTGGGAAGTGTAGCAGAGCACATGGCATGGTGCAGCTCTTCCGTTCCCATCCTGGCTCTGCCGCAGCCCCTTCTCCTGTGAGTTTCTCACACCCCAGCTCTCCTGCCTCCCGCCATCGCAGCCAGCATTGTGGGAAGGGATTCGGGCCAGAAGCGCATGCTGGAATATCAGTCACACAAGGAAGAGCTGCTTATCTGTCTGCTGACAGCAGTGTCACCACGCTGTGATGAGTGACACAACTGTTGTCCCACCTGCTCCTAGCATTGATCATGGGGTGTTGCTGCTACTTCAGAAACTCCCAAGCTCTTACATTCACCTCCTTTTTTCTTTCTTTCTTTCTTTCCCTTTAGACCCTTAAAACCACTTCTAACTCCCTTACATTACRAGCCGGGAGCCAATGGGCTCTTCACTGCAGCTAGGTTCCTGCCAAAACACAGTGCTCTGCGTCTGCAACAGGGTGTGCAGATGCACACYCACCTCGTGGAGGGTGAGCTGGGGAAACCTGCTCCCTGGGGCCAAGTCCTGTCCTATTCACGACAGAGGGAGCAGGATTTGTCCCCCAGTGTTTGCAATGCTCCATGAGCTTATCAGCTGCTCCAGCAAAGCAAGACAAAGCACTATGGTGATTTTGTTTTGCTGGCTGTTCATCACCCATCTGCTTATTTCCTTGAGATTTTCTTTTCCTAACCCATTTTGACACCTGCAGCTCTGCTGATGAATTGACTTAAAAGCTAAGCTAACTTTGCAAATYGCTTTTATGCATGACCATAGGGAGAGCAGATGCTTCTTACTTCACAGGGGCTGCTGGGTCCCATTTGAGGAGGGCAGAATCATCCTCATTTCTCTTTTGCAAAGCAGAGACGTACACACAGGGAAACAGCGGGTCCTCAGCTCACAGGGGTCTGGCCTCTTCCAGCGGCATCATGATAGGAGAACACTTGGGCTGGTCCAGTGGAGCAGAATGGGATGGTAGAACTGGCAAGACTTCCTCTGCCTCCGTCTCAGACAGTTAGGATCCATTTGCATCACTATTTCTCTTTGTAAGCCACTGCAAAGCCTGCGCTAGCACAGATTGTGCTGTCCTGGGGCCGCTCAGGACCTGCAAGGTGCTCCAGTCCCACCCTATCCCACTTTCCTCCTGCCAGCTGCTAAGTGTGTGCTGGACAGGCAGGCTGCCAGCACTGTGAGAGCTGGACTTGCAGCTTTTCCCCTCCTCTCCAAATGCTGTCCTCCAAGAGCAAGACGCAGTGCAGCTTCATCCTGGCTCTCCAGGCCTCTTCTTGCCTGCTGTGCCAGTGAATCTTGCTCCGAACTGCAGTGGCCTCTGCCTTCACACACCCCAGCCCAGAGCCGCTCTCGCTCAGGAGCCTGGTGCCTCCATCCCAGAGAGCAGAGAGCTCTGCCAAGGCATGAGACTGACAGGGCTCCTGCCACCCTTCAGCCCCATGTCCCTGCCCAACATGGGGCAGGGACATTACGACTTAGGCTGAGGTCATTAAACTTGTGTCACAAGTGCCATAGATCATAGTGATCTGCAACCAGCTCCCTGAGACTTTGGGTGAGGGAGAAGATGAACCAGATCCCGGGACTGGAAGAAGATTGGCAGTTGCAGTGATAGTGGCTRTGTAGCAGGGACCTCAGCTTGATAGGATCAGGGTGCACTTTGGAAGGAACTAGCCCCTCTTTGTGATCTGCAGCACTGAGCTAACAGCCTGCAGGGAGCCACGGGGATCCTGGCTGGCCACAGGGAGCTGCTGAGAGGCAGGGACAGGAGAGTGGTGGAGGTTGGACATTACCGGCTCCCGCCCTGCTTCTGGGTATGCACCAGGCCAATGTGCAGAGAAAAACACCTCCCACAGGTCCCCTCTCCACCATGTCTGTCCCAGAGGAGGTGGGAACTGGAAATGCTTTCCAGCGGTGCCACTCTGGGCTTTCAAAAACCCTTTTGTTCTCTGTAAGGCTGAACCCAATCTGCTGTGAGGCTTTCTGTGAGCAATGAGTCTGATTCTGCTCCAGGACAGAAGTGCCAGTAATCTGCTGATGAAGGACATTCACTTGGAGCCACAAGACCCACGTTCAAGGCTTTTACCCTATGTTTTCAGGGATTTTTGTGTCCCATAGTTGTTGCCTACAAGCAACAGAGAGAGTCCTGCATCTTAACGAYATCTTCTTTCCCTCCTGGCTTTGTATCCACTGCCTTTGTGAGCTCCACATGCCAGAACAATGCCCAGTCCCTTCCTCGCAGGGCCTAACTTGGCAAAAACAGGGCTCCACTGGTGCAGCCTCCTCTTTGCCAGCGCGTGGTAACCCCGGGAGCGTTGCAGCGGAGGCAGCTGCCGGGGCAAGCCCGCCGTGCAGCTGCGGGAGCTGAGCACGCGCCTGGCACCTGGGCTCTCGGCAGTGTTGGCCTCTGGCCTGAGACGGGAAAACGCCCTCCCYGCCACTAGCCTACGAGCACTGGGCAGGCCAGCCGCTGCGCTTGCACAGGCTGGCTGTGAGGCGTCCATGAGAGCATTTTTTTGTGGGGCCTTCTAGCTATTCTTCTGTATACATTCTGCAAATCAAATCAGCTCAGCGTAAGAACCAAGGAGACATTTATTAATGGGTTTTGAACTGAAATTCAACCCTTTCCCCAAAATATATATATATTCCTTGAAATTGAAAAGTTCTAAACAAACCTGACTTGAGAGTCATTTAATACCCTGTCAGCTTCCCTTTGCACTGCTTCTGGGCTCCAGCAGCGTTGGAGGTGTGCTATGTCCCTGTGTGCAGGCCCCCAGCCAGCCCCGTGCAGGACCAAATCCCTCATTCCTCCTTTACCTGTTTTGAAAAGTGTAAACGAAATCTGAACTGCAGATGCCAGAGTTGCTGACCCAGAAACATCCTTCTGGAGCACAGCTTTGTCTTGAATCCTGGTTGAATGCCAGCCCGGGTCATTTCACAATTCACTCACTTTGATTTCCATTGGCTCTGTTATTTTTTTCACTTCCTGTCTTAAATTGTACAGCAGCTGTGCAATAGCTGCCACCTTCCACCCCAGAGGTGGCTGCATTTCAGTGGGGCATGAAAGAGTTCCTGGGGATGGCTGGTCTAGGTGAGTGACACACACACACAGTGGTGGAAATCAGAGTGGAGCCACCTTTTCAGTATTGAGAGCTGTCAAAGCTGGGCTGTCCTGCCTGTCAGTGCTTCYCCGGCCCAGAGGTTCATGAGCAACCTTCCAGCTGCCCTTCCTCTCTGCTGCAACCTCTCCATCATGTTAGCAGCCTGAGTGCTGAGCAGGAGTCAGTTTGGAAAGGCTCCTGTGTTTCACTGAGCTAGCGCTAGTGCTGAGCTCTCCTCGCAATTTTGACCTGAGTCTTAAGGGAGAAAGCAAGGAGCACTGCCCTCACGCGTTTGGAGTGCCTCCCGAACCATCCTCATCCTGCTCGCCCTGGGGACATCGTACATCAGCACAGACCAGACTGCCTTGGGCCAACCCACTGCCCTGCTCACTGCCTCTGTGTCTTCATCTCTAAGACAGGCCTGATTTTTGTCATCTACTGATGACTCAGTCACTAAGGTTGAGGGAACTACTTGAGAGATGACCCATGCAAAATGCTTTAGTCTGGTTACATGTTCCCTAGTAAAAGTCCATTCTCCCCCATCCCTGCTTCCATGGGACAGCAAGGAGACACGTCAGACAGGCTGGRTTTCCAAAACCCCAGCCATCCCAGGTGCTCCTGCTGCTTCTCTTCTCCTCTTTCCTGCCCCTTCTTCCTACTGGGACCAGTATTATAAGGAAATCAGGGGGTGAAAGGGGGAAATCTTTCRCTCATGCTATGATTTCTTTGATAAGTGTATTTAAAGTGAGCCTTCCGAAACACGAATTTTGGCACAACGTTGGGTAAATGACTTTCCCTCTTTCTGTCTTTGTACCGGGGGAAGGGTGGAGGGGTACTGGGTTGAGAGGAGCAAGCTAGGCCTGGGGCACTGGCTAGCGTGGGCCAGCTGGAGGTGCAGGGCACCACTAGTGAGCGTGGCCTCGCTGCTAGGCCCAGACCATGGGCAGGTGAGCACACATAGCTCTTACACTTCACAGGTGGTGGGATTATGCCTCCAGCTGCTGTGTCATCCTGGACTGGCTGAGAGACAGCCCCCTGAGGTGAAGTCCCCATGGTCCTGCAGCTCCACATGCACCTCCCCACCTTCCACCTTTCCATACCACCGAGAAGATACATTGGGGCAGGCAGGCATCCTCGGTGACCAGAGCAGTTCTCTGCCACCAGCTTCCCCGGATGCAGCAGCCCTGCCTTGCCCCCCAGTTCCTCGGGCACAGGGACCGCCGCTCCGGCTCACTGGGGGCTCCCCAGCTGGCTCCTACTCCCGCTGCTGCTTTCACAGCCCACWCGGCAGCAAAGTGGCTTGTTCCCCACTCCACTGTGTTGCCTCTGGCAGCCGAGGGTCAGCTCRGGCAGGAAAACCCTTAGGAAGACTGTTAGGTGGAGGTCTGTCCCGCGTGTGTTTTATCTCGGGTGAAATAAAGTCCCCGCACGATCGCTGTATAAAGACCCACGGTGTCCCTCCTTCCTCCCCTCCCGTCCCGCCCGCTCCCCGTCCCCGGACGCCGGCGGGGCTCTCCGCACACCCGCTCTCCTTAGGCGCGATCTACACCTAGCGGCAGCTCCGCGCCGAGCGC